>NC_069118.1:55458630-55712402 GCF_025612915.1 Magallana angulata
TAATGATATATGAAGCTACGAATTCGGATTTTCATGATTTTGATCATGAGAAGTTCCCATTTTCAAAAATGATGCTACATGCATTTGCCTGAGGATTACCTCACATATTTTTTCAAGTTTGAAATGTCAGCAATGTGTGTCTGTTTGTGTGTGTATAAACTGTAATGAAAGTAAGTATTGTGTTGTTATTTACAAAGTACAGAAAGTAAGGTGGTAACTTCAATTTAACAGAGAGAGAGAGAGAGAGGAGAGAGAGAGAGAGAGAGAGAGAGAGAGAGAGAGGAGAGAGAGAGAGAGAGAGAGATATCCCCAATTAACAACAAGGTTTATGTTGTATCCCTTTCCTTATCCAGTTTGGGATACCCCTCTAATACATACTGGAAGGCTTTATCACACCTGCTGTCAAATTTAAACGGCCGTGTATACACGAGAGCTACTGTTGGCGTGTGTATACTAACAACAATACACACAGGGGATGTCATTGTGAAGGGATTCTTATCATACCTTTATTTAATGAATATTTGGGATGCAATTAATTACAAGGTGTAATTATGAATAAAAACACTTGTAAAATTTAAGGCATCTAATCTATTCTTCGCCTATTACATTTATTGCAAGTTCAATTTTCAAATTTTCTCTGGCTGTATTTATAACATTTTGTTATACTTTCATGTTAATACTGAAATCTGATTGGTTAAGACGCAGTTAATAATATTTACTATTACCCTCAGGCGTTAGCAACGCACTTGGCAACGGGTAACATTAAAAAATGTTACATGCGCGAAAATTATGCGCGTACGGTTCGCTGTAGAATTCACGTTATTCCTATATAAAAGCAGTAAAATTTTCTTAAAATTTTAAAAAAGACAATCAGTATAACAAAATAAATAGTGCCTGTTTGGGAGGATAACAGTTGAAATTGACACCCCTCGAAAACCATTGTCAACCTCCGCTTCGCGTCGGTTGACAATGGTTTTCTCGGGGTGTCAATTTCAACTGTTACCCTCCCAAACAGGCACTATTTATATAATATCATCTAGTTTGTACATTAGTTTGGAATTTTTCATTCATTTCCACCTATAAATTGGACTAGTAATGTTAATATAAGTGTTTAGATTTGAATTGTTAATTATAGAATATATTCCAAGTTCAGGTACGTAGGATCGTTTTTAAAACTGTGTATACATGTAGCAAGTAATTTGAATCACACAAATTTATCCTTTATAGTGTTAATATAAGTTAATGGTTATTTTTTTAACGAAATACAGTGAAATGTATTTCAATTTCTGTTTTAATATCATTTTACAATAAAGTAATTTGGAAAGTTTCTGGTTAAAACAACTAGTGGATTTAAAGATATCTGATCATTAAGAGGTATACACATATTTCTGTACACTGTACGGTTTTCGTTAAAGGCCGAACATTTTACAAACGCCCCCTTTCGCCATTTTTAGGCTGTATTGATCTCTTTTAACCCCCTTCCCCGCAGTAACGCACTTCTACGCATATACCGTTGCCCCACAATCACGCATTTTGACGCATATACCTTTTCCCCGCAATCACGCACTTTTCGTTGTTGAATGTTACGGCTCCGATAACTCGTAATTTATTGTTTTATGTATCAAAATATATTGATGGCAAGGACGTAGGGGGCGGAGGGGGGGGGGGGGGCTGTGTGAACGCAGCCAAATGAAAAACAACTTGTTCAAACGCTGTAGATGCGCAGTGAGAGCGCGATAAAGACACAGTGAGATCCCAAAGGACTCCGTGAGGTGTCCGTGCAAGCGCAATTGACTTATCACTGCGTCTACACTGCGATTAGCTGCGTTCCTTGAGCGCGCCGACGGAGCTCTCGTGGCGCTGTTGGGGATCTTACGGCGCTGTCACGGCGACCTCACTACGCTTCTACGGCGTGTTTATTAGAACGCAGAGCCACGGCGCGTACTTTGTGCATGTTCAATGTGCGCCGCTGTAGGAGACTCTACTGCGTTTACCTTGGCGTTTTACATTATTTAAGGACGCAGCGGGATCGCCGTGAGGACGCAGCTTCGGTGTGACAGAGGTTAAATCCATTTTAACATTTTTTATTGATGAAGAAATAAAAACATTGGACATCCACACTCAAACACGCATGCACGCGCGCACATCATCTTACAGATGGTACGCATATCCAGAAATTCTTATTTGTTTTATGGTATGTATATCTGTTTTTGTAGGAACGCATATCATAGGAGTTTTCATTTATGGAGGAAATAACAATTAATATGCGGGTTTAGTTTATTACGTGTAGACTAAGTAGCCCTTCAAACACGTATGTTTTACCTGCTGAAATAAGACCTGAATAAATAACTAGAGCAGTGTAATCTTCCGAACCTGCAGAGCTTGTAGCATTTTATGATATGCGTACCAAATGGTACGCTTATCGGCTTAAAGCTTAGTACCACTGACTTTTTTTTTCTTCTGGATTTTTAATAGAGTCATGAAAATGATAATCGTAAAGTAAAACTGTTTAAAACATGTTTCCGTTTTGTCATGATGCCCATTTTTGAGTGCACATGTATAATTTGTTGGTCAAGGAAACTAATTCCGTTTTGTCATGATGGCCATTGAACTGAACTTTATTTATTTTACAACGACTGATAAACAAGTTCTACAACTTACATTAATATCTTTCGTTGGAACAGATGATAGCGCGAGGGGGTCAATTGTGTAGGAGGAAGCCGGAGTACCCAGAGAGAACCCACGTGTCCAATCGGGTAACCGCCAAACCATATCACATACAACCACCGTCGATCACGGGGATCGAACTCGGGTCGCAGCTAGCGGTGATAAGCGAGTGATGGCCATTTTTTGACTGAACATGTATATTTTGTAGGTCCATAAAATATAGTTCCTTTTGTCATGATGTCCATTTTTAGATTTATTTTTTTTGCACATGCATATTTTGTAGGTCCCATAAACTTAATAATTTCCTGAAATCCAAAGCTCATTTTTCATCTTAAAGATCTACGCAAGTTAAGTATCTCATGATCATTCAGGAAATTGTTGAATATTTTTTGTCAGATATTGAATTTCACTTTTTTCCGGATGCCTAAATGGAGTATTTCAAAAAAGAAAAATGCAAAAATAAAAGAAATATTAATAATGATAATGATAAATAGATTCAACTCAATGTAGCGAACAAATCAATCTTGTTGGATTGTTTTCATTTTTGTGATTAATGAGTTTAGTATTAATAACGTAGATGTCAATATGCATAATAACGTAGATGTCAATATGCATTCCTGGTCAAAGAGAGATAACTCCAATATATCAGACATGTATATGAAAATTGATTTTGTGTTGACTGAATAAAATACTTGTTTACTTCTTCTGTGAAAATCCGTACAAACATTAAAAAGGACCCTAACTCATGAGTTTATTGCTTATTACAACGTATGTATATGTCCGAATGAAATAATAATGTCATTGTTAAGCCGCACCAGTGCAACATTAACACTTAGAAGATGGGCGAAGGTGGGTAATTTTAAGCCCATAAAAGTGAATATATAGGAAAATTAATAGTAAATAAAAAGCATATAGCAACGCACTGAACGGGGAGCTCACATGTTTGCAATTCACAGTATGGCTATACAAAAATGTCCCTCCACTTTTCTGTAACTGTTAAAAATGTATTGAAATTATTCATCAAAAAGCATGATATAAATCACTGTAATAAAGTTTTCAGTTTTAAATAACAACCCCCTTCCCTGCAACAATCTTTTTTAATTTTTACACTTAAATATTTTTAGGGGTATGGCTGCCCTCTTCAACTTCGAATTCGAAGCAATGCTCTGTGCCTAAAAATACTTTATAAAAAAACTGACATTTTCAGTAGATTTACGTTGTCAACTTTTAATTTTTTGTTTATTTATTTTCAATTCACGGCTCATTATCCAAACAAAATACCGGAAACGACGAGAGCAAAACCACGGCTTAATATGAAACCAATAAATTGTATATAATCGATAGATTGTGAACTACTTGTTTGATCTAGAATATCCAGCTAAACATCTGTAAGAGTAAAATGAAAATGTTTGTGTCTTTAATTTTGCGCGTCTATCTTTAAAACAGTGAGCTTTTAGCAATGGCGACTACTTGACCTACTCCTTAAGATTTCGATGTTTTATTTTAAAACTAATCATAAATGTTATATACCTTTATAATAAAATACTAGTAATTAAAATAATACTGTGTTAAATATCTTGATTGTAGAAAACACAATCTTTCCTGAATGAAAGGCACTGTCATGACTGTCTTATTTCAAAACATGTTTTTTTTTTAGTAATTTCAATGCAAGAAATAAGTGGATTATTTTGAAAACCGGCTTATTATCAAATCCGGCTCATTCTCAAGGTTTTAAGGTATTGAATATCTATGCGCGGATCTAGAAGGGGAGGGGGTTAGTAGCCTGTTTCCCTGGCCTTCTTTATATTTACAAAATCAAAGGCCTGAAGGGCCACAATGGCGTCGAGTTAAAGTTAATTTGAAGAATAAAAATCTAAATAATTTTTTTTAAAAGTCAAAATAATCTCGACTTTAACAAAAATGCATATATTTTTTATTTGTGTTATTTATGGTTCTCCTTCATTGATCAAATGTACACTTAGGTACTGTAGATTTAAAAAAAAATCCTGAAAACAAAGTATGATTTTGTAACTCTTAGTAATGTGTGTACTTATAATGAGACCAACTTTTCTTGTTGTTTGCTGGAGATTATTTTTATAAAAATTGAGTTGGGCGGTCAATTTAACAAAAATGAAATTTAATATAGATTTTACGCAGTCAACTAAAATAATAGAAATATTAAAATTAAGTGTGATTTTTTTTAATATTTTCAAAAATCATTCTGATTTGGTTATTGACCATTCATTTAGAAATTGGTATCAATTATACTTACTTTTTAAAAACAAATATAAAGACAAATACATTAGTCAACTTTCAAAAATAATTTTAAAAAATTATGTTTTTTATCACATAACTAATTAAATTACAATTCATTACAAATTGACTCACCTAATTCTTAAAAAAAAATTGAATGTTAATTAAAAAACTAAGTTTAGAAATATCTTAGGAGTTAAATCTTTTTTATAGATTTTTTTCTCTTTATTCATATAGAATTAAATAAATTATTTAAATTATGATTGTGTTTCATTCTATATATTGTAATTTGTATACTGCTGATAAACACACTTTCTCTTACTATCAATTTGATTTAAAATTCACATGGGTCCAAATGACACGGGCCGAAAAGATCAGGGGTAGATAAAAGAAAGACACCCATTCACGTTGTTTACAAAGTGAAAGTACTTCACTAGTTGGTTAAAATATAATTTTGGTTATAGATATACTTATCGCTCAATGTAGGAAGTTTTGTTTCTAAAAGATCAAACTTTTGTGCATTGTCAATATTCGATATGGATACAAAATAATCTGTTTTGCAGGCTGGTATATTTCATAACCAAATTGAGTATGTAGGCCAACTATCGCATGTGTCTCCGTGCAAGTGTATTCGTCCGCTGAAACCCAGACATATTGTTTACAATAAAATATGAACATTTTCAAAGACATCAACCATTTCGTATCTGCCAACTCGTTTTGTTGACGTACAGCTCTGCTCGAAGTTGAAGTATGTCATCTATTTTTCTTCAAACACATAAGAAAACTTTGCACTCATTTGAGTTGTTTGGCTCCTTAAAAAATTTGCAAACTTCCGGACGTAAGATCCCTAGATGGCTTTCGAGCTTCGCTCGACGCCATAATAAAATTGCCAAAAATATGCCTCAGACCCCCCCCCCCCCCCGAGAAAAAATTCAGATCTGCGCATGTAATAACTAATATATGCATATCTACGTCTTCAAATAGTGCTTCATTTTAGAAACTCAAAGCCAAGTATTTCATGCTTTTATAATTGCTTGACATTAAAAAATAAGGCAATGTAATACAACAAATGACTGACGCGATGACTACTTTATATTAGAATTTTTTTGCTGCAATAAAACATTCAACCAAACGTTTCAGGAAAATAAACAAAAGCCTATAGCCCTTGGCTGAACCTTTCAGGTAGTCTATTGTTTTTTATTTTCATGTTTGCAAACATCGATTTAAAAAAAGGGGAAGGGGGTTACAGTTTTAACAATTTTTACCAGATCATGCAAACATTCAGACATTTTCCTCCATCCGTTTGAACATGAAAGTCCATTTCAATTTTACCGTAATATTTAAAATTATGTGGTCAAAAACTAATTAAAACCAATTAACAAAGTTGATTACAAATCATTTATTAGACGTAATAACACATTATTAAAGGTATACAATGTACAACTGCAGGGTTTATTACTAGTTTGTAAGAAACAAAAGTTACTCAATCTTCAGTGACAGAAATCTTAATGGACAAAGATCAAATAAACACCACTCAAATGTTCAACAAATGTGGTACATGTACCTTCATTTTTTCTGCTTTGATAATGTTTGACAGAAGAAAAATGTATGATTTATATTTTCTTATATTAAAGGATAGAAATTAACTCATACCTTAATATAAAGGAGAGCTAAAAAAAATTTTCAAAGATATTTAATTTACCATTAGTGTCATTTATCAACATTAAAATGTTTTGATTTCTTTGACAAATACCAAACAAGGTTTCTCTGATTGTATTCTTATAATGTACACAGTTTGTTTAGACATTAAATGTATAAACATTTAATTCATTGACAATACAATCACTACACTAAAACAGTTTGTTATTGTGATGTATAAACATGATAAACAAATCAATGATATTGTTGACATGAACTAAATGGACGTATATTTTTATATGCATGACTCTATTATATAATATAATTAATTATCTTTATGCTAATACATGTTATATATATACACACAGTCAGTTTGTCAACATGTAATACATATAAACAATGTTACACTGCTGTGTAATGTTCTAGACATATTGTATTTTCTTCACTGTACCTGTGTACTCAGCCACAAAGAGGTTGTCTCTGGTGTCCACACATAAACCCCGTGGACCGTGTAAATGACAGTTGTCAATGTAGCGGAGGAACTGTCCGTCCTGATCCAGGATGTGGATACACTGGTGCATAATGTTAATGTCTGCTGTCAGGATGCGACCCTGGCTGTCTGTTGTGATGCTGATTGGACCAAATGATCCCTCTGTAGTAGAGGGAGGACCAGTGTAGGTAAACCGGAGTTTCCCGACCTGATTGACCACCACTACTGCATGGGCTCCACAGTCGGACACACAGATATCTAGGTTCCTGTTCTCACTGATGTGTTTAGTGTACTCACCAGATGAAAAGAGAGGTCGTCCTTTGTCGTCGTACTGAATACTTTGTTTCTCTGTGGAGCCAGAGTAACACACAGCTTTTGTTTGTTTATCATCATCACTGTCCATGACAACCAGGAGGTCACCAGAGGAGGTACTACAGACATCGAGAGGTATCCACCCCCGTAGTCTGATCACTGTCTTTATCTTTTTATTCTTCACTATGTTCACAGTTCTATCTCTGTCATCAGTATAAACTAGATCCCCACTCCTTGTCACTGCTATGTCCCGTGGAACGTCCCCTGACTTGGTTTTGACTGACTTCACTAGTTTCCCACTGAGGTTGTACAGACTCATGATTTTGTCCTCACCACACGTCCACATCTCCTCATCACTCAGACAGGACACACTGTATAATCGTTCATACTTGGTCTTTATCTGTGTGATGATCCGTGGTACATCAATGAGCGGTCTGTCCAGGGGAGAGGACTCAGCACCGGGAGATTCCATGGTGTAGCCATGTTCTTCTGTTTTGATAGATGACGCTGACAGAGATCCAAACTGTTGATAAAGCTGTTCTTTGTTGATCTTCTGAGGGGTAAAACTTGGTAAGGACACTGTGAGTTTAGGAGGCAATCTTCTGAATTCATCATTCCTGGATTTGTAGGCAGAGACACGGCTGACATCATTGGAGTCCAGTAACGTCTTCAGTTCAGTAATGGTCTGTGTGATTTCAGAAATGGTGTGTTTAATTTCATCTTCCTGTTTGTCTAAGACAGCCAGGTGTTTGGTGTCCATTTCCTCCATGTTAGATTTCATGTTTCTGATAATGGTGTTTATTTCTCTGTGCAAGTCTTCTCCATGTCTGTCGATTTCTGTTGTTAATTTCTGGGAGTTTTCATTCAGAGCAGATTTCTGGACTGGAATAATAGATGCAATCTCTTGGTATTTAGGATAAATGGATTTCTCTAGTTCTTGTAAATCTTTTTGAATTATTTCTTTCTTAATGTCAATGTTTTTAGTTATTTCAATAAATTTATGGCCACTGTGTTCTTTAGAGGAAGCACATGTTGCACAAATAGGAATGTCACATTGTTCACAGTAAAGTACACTTATATTTGAGGAATGTTTTGGACATTTAGGAGTAGATCCTCTTTTTTTAAATGGCAGCACTTTGTGTTCTTTGGATTGATCAGAGAGATGTTCCCCCACACAGGCTTTACACAGATATAAGTGACAAATGTCACAGTACATAGGGGGGCCCGGGGTCTCACAGAGAGGACACCGTAACACATCCTGGGCCCAGCGCTTGTCCATGGTCAGATACTTTTTACTCATGCTCTGAAAAAATAAAAAGGTTGATATATAACTTTTATAGTTTTTGTCCATTTGACTATTTCTTATAAAACTTTGGTTCTTGCAAACAGGACACTTTAGAGCTTAAAAGACAGGAAGACATTTAAATGCTTTTAAACAAGAATTTCTCCAACATATAATTTTCTTTAACATGTTTAAAGAATGTGACTGACTATTTAGGATATTATATCCCAAACAGGCTATAATGACCCATTCAAGTGATTGGTCCCAACCTGTAAAACCAGGTCTGTAGGACATGTAGGACAATATCATTTAATATATCAATGTCGGCAAGCACTGCAAGCTCTAACTCCAAACCGAAAAACAAAATTTAAAATACTGCTTCCTTTGACCTAATGAATTTTCTGTTATCAGAATTGAACCCACAATTCTCAGTAAATTGCAAATGGCTTCCCATGTTCTCTTGAGGTCCAGGAAAAAAATCTTTTGCAAATAAATTGAGGATAAAAAGGCAGTTATCAAATCGTACTTTTTCAGCTATTTTTGTAACCAAGGGGAGCATGATCTGAATGAAAGAGAGAGCGAGAAATTTTAATGTGAGGCTACAATTACTTAAATTACATTAATACGCGCATCGCTTTTGACTAATTCTAGATCTCACACTGGACAGTCAATCGCTTTTTACTTACTTTAGATATGTATCATATCAAGGACCAACCTAGAGGGCGAAATAGTCGTTTTTTGATCTGTAACTTCGTCGGAATTTACTCTGAAAGAGAAGTTGAAGTCGCCTTGTATTATGAGTTCATAATCTTGTAAATTATTCCCAAAGGCAAAGAAATGATAATTAACCAATTTTAAACACATTTTCACAGCCTAAGTTAACTTTTGTTATGACTGATTACTCGAAACTGTTTAATCTTTAGGGGTTACAAATACGGGTGATGCAACAACATACTGTGCAACTGATGTTTATTGCTTATAATGTTGATAATACTTAGTTGTTAACTTGTAATTAGTTAATAACTCTGCCAGATTAATGCTTTAATAATCATGAAACCATTTGTTTACAGTTATTTAAAAAAAAAATAAGATCCTCTCCATAACGGTTGTACTTGTGTCAAAGGGTTTGACTAATACAGTACTCTCAACGCTGATCCCGTACTTTTCATGCACCCCCGCGGTCAAAAACAGGTGTCTCGGGTAAAACCGCGCATCCCTTCAGTAGAGTTGTCCAGCAAATTAACACCGCCGTGGTCTTGACGATAAATTACAGATAAATAAAAGTATTTGTCTGAAAATTTATCCCCCCTGACTAAAAAATAACCGACACCTACACGACACTAGGTACCGGTACATGCAGATATTATTTTAAATTAATGGACTTATCTAGAATAACATACAATATGTAGTTCTAAAATGTTACATTTTTTGAGTATATCTAAAATTATTTATCATTGCTTCTTCGATGTATTTTTACAATCCATTTAAATTGGCATAGCCAATTCAAAAATTGATAAGTATGCTTTGCAGCCGGATTATAATTTTCAAAAAAAAATTATTATAATTGTTCAGTCTTATTAAATGTGAAGAAGTATTGAATCTTCTCTATTTTATCTATTTAAACTGCATACCGGGTAAATTAAATTGATGAAATGCTTTTGTTAATAAATAACTATAATCTGTCCCAAGTTATTGCTTCCATCACTTTTTGATGATTTTTAATAAAAATGCACATACCTGTGAAAGAAATATAGTTGAAATCAATAAAATGGAATATATCCAAGATATCTTCATTGAACAATTATTATTTTTCACCCATAAAAGTTCACAGGAACGAAAACAAATTTCTTATGGAGATAAATAAAGGGAAATGTTTACATCTTTTCTCCATTCGGAAGTACTTGGGACACCTCGGGGAATTTTTTTTAAGTCATCATGGCTTAAAAATGGCTGATTCAGTGCAAAATCCCCGTAGACTTCCTATTTTAGTATGTGTATTCAAACCTGAAGCGGGAGAGGGGGCATTTCAAAACAGATAATCTGGACATTTTTCATATTAGTGGATGAACGTAGTTTGAGCGCAAAGGTATTTATGATTATAGAAATATCAAGCAACAAGTGGTGGAAGCAAAAACTCGGGACAGAGAATGGTGTTGTTCTCTTATTCTAACCCTATATGCTTGTTATTTCACTGCTGACTTTAATTCGATTATTTACGGTGAGCTGTTTTTTCTTTACAAGAAATAGAATGACTTAGTTAATTTACATCACAAATGGGAAATATTACATGTTATTAAATGCATACATCTGAACGTAAACTGCAAATAACTGGCTCCAGGATCATGAACCTGTCTTAAATTTAAGTTAGAATTTTGTCTTAAATCTCAGATTCAAACTTAATTAAAGATTACTTACATAAGTTGATCATAAAATGATCTAAGAAAAAACTTAGCTAAGATTTGTCTTAGCTTAAACATCATAGTAACTCGCGCGATTTTTTGACCGAATTTGTTAAAAGTGGATCTCTTCTTCGTTTGAAGATTCCTATCGGCTGCATCGTAAACATTATTATACATGTATACATTTATCACAAAGTTAACAAATTATATTTAAAAGATGCTTCACACAAATATTAGCGTATTTTCTTACTGGATAACATGTCAGTCATTATACAGACATGCTTACACACTTTTACTTTAACAAAGGGAAATAAATTCAATAGCAAGTCAACAAAGGGAAAAAACCTCAACTATAAATAGAAAACCCGAGGACAAGGGAACCGCCCTCTTTGCTGATCATTTCTTATTAAAAATCCAACGAGTGTCGCCATTTTGGACTTACTTGGTAACAATCTATAAACTTAAGTCTGCCTAATAGCAGTCTTAAGATTTAAGACAATATTTCATACTTAACCCTAAGTCATTTTTTTTGTATTCCACTTTAAGAACAATCTTAAAAATTAAGTGCAAATTTATTGACTTAAGTCTGACTTAAGATTTAAGACAGTTTCATGATCCCAGAGTCTGGAATTTTTCTGAATCCAAGGGGTATAACTCTGTCGAAAATTGTTCGATCTTACCCAATATCAAACTTGACCTAGATATTATCATGATTTAAACCTGTATACCAAATTTCATTTCAATATGTTCATCCTCTGAAAAGAAAATGAGGGAAACTGCAAATAACTGGAATTTTTCTAAGTGCAAGGGCCATAACTCTGTCGAAAATTGCTCAATCATACCCAATATCGAACTTGACATAGATATTATCATGATAAACCTGTTAACCAAATTTCATTTCAATATGTTCATCCTCTGCGAAGAAAATGAGCGGAAATTGTAAATAACTGGAATTTTTCTACGTCCAAGGGCCATAACTCTATTGGAAATTGCTCGATCGTACCCAAAATCGAACTTGACCTAGATATTATCATGATAAACCTGTATTCCAAATTTAATTCCAATATGTTCATCCTCTGCAAAGAAAATGAATGGAAACTGTTGGTGGACCGACAGACAGCAGCAAAGCAATATGCCCTCCCTTCTTCGAAGGGAGGCATAAGAATTCATGAAATTTTGACACAGTAAAACAGATCATATAACTAAATGATTCTATTAGTTTAATCACAGAAAGGTCAAGTCAAGGTCACTACCTTTTTCCAGACTCATTAATTTGCAGCAATTCTGAATTGAAAAACATATTTTCCTACGCCAATATTCTGCCCAAAAGTAAAGTCTTTCTAAATATTGATTACTATTTCTATGCCAAGTTGTATGTTAGTAAACAAGATCCCCAGGAGCCAAATCGCTCACCTGAGCAACAATAGCCTTAACTGATCAAATTGGAATTACAGTATCAAAATTAGCTGCAATAATGTAGCCCTCTCCCGATTTTTTTTTTGGGGGAGAGGGCTACAACTCCATAGGATCTCCGTAATGGTGCAAGTGCAGGAGTGATTCACTCCCAAAACGATATCATCTCAAATCGTACATAAATGACAATAACATTTGCATTTCTTACCTAAACTCAAACATTGTAGATGTCTATGGCATAAATTAATCCAAAAATATCAAGTATAGTCCATATATCGGTTATTTTTCGTGTATGTTAACAACGAAAGTTGAATTTGTCCGCCAAGTTTACCGACCTTGTCCGGTTTTATTTAGGGACAGCCAATGAGAATTCAGGAGCGGATCTTGAACTGAATATAGGAATTCCCCTATTCTAAACATAATTAACGCGGTCAATATGAATTCTCCATTATATACCACTTCCTTAAATAATGTCTTAGTGATATAACGAGGTAAGATCATTTACACTGACATTCACGTTATCAAGCCCATCAAAACTCTAAGCGTACATCCCATAAAATCACGCGAGAACTGTCATGGCTGCTGAAAAAGACGACTGGTAAACATGCTTATGTGTTTTATCTGGTTTTGATTTATATATGGTTAATTTGTTTAACCTGAATTAAAAAATCATTTTATCTAAAGGAAGTCCAATAAAAAATGGATCTTTTCAGATCGAAGTCAGCCGCATTAAAAAATCAATTTTGCACCATTACGGAGATCCTGTGGAATTGTAGCCCTCTCCAGTAACATCAGATATAAAAAATCGAAGAGGGCTACATTATTGCAGCTATATCAAAATATCTTGACAACTAAGTACAGTAGACATTGCTAATAAACCATTTAAAATCTGCCAATTTTTTATCCGCATTTTTTTATTTGTAAATCCCTAACCCCTTTTTTTGTTGTACCTGTAAGAAGATTTTTCTCTATTCTTTTATACCCCCCTCCCTCTCCATTTTATGGCTCCATTTTTCTCTAGAGATTCTCTCTATATATTCCATTATAAAAATTCATCCATGTGGCCCGAAGAAGATTTTCTATATATATTTCTTTGTAAAAATTTATCCCCCATCGGGTCCTGTCCTACCCCCAAGAACCATGACTTAAACAAATTTGAATCTACACTATTTGAGAATGCTTCCACTCTAATTTGAGCTTTTCTGGCCTTATACCTGGTAGTTTTTGAGAAGAAGATTTTTAAAGATTGTCTCTATATATTTCTATGTAAAAATTCATCCCCCATTGTGGCCCCACCCTACCCCTGAGGACCATGGTGTGAACAAACTTCACAAAAGTTTAAGCTTTTCTGGCCGAATAATTTTTGAGAAGGTTTTTAAAGATTTTCTCTATACATTCCTCCATTGTGGCCCCACCCTACCCTTGGGGACCATGATTTGGGGACAAACTTGAATCTACACTACCTGAGGATGCCTCCATACAAGTTACAGTCTTTCTGGTCAAATAATATTTGAGAAGAAGATTTTTGAGCATGGTTAAATATGGGATCAGCGTTGTTAGTACTGTACCTCCAAAATATACAGAAATACAAATACTGAATTTATTCCTAAATTAAACTTAAAATTAAATTGCTAAAACAATTACAAAACATTTCATTTATAAAATGTATGAATACATCAAATAAATTAAATTTGATAAATTGGATAAGTTTTTTTTCAATTTTTAAAAGTTGTTTTATTTTTGATTGACTTGCTTCTAATTTAATTTAAATTTTTAAGCTCTAATCTGTGTATATCACCATTATTAAATGGCATTTTTGACGGAATTGTTGAATTAGTTAAGCATTTTAACATAAATAGTAATGATTAAATACACAAGTTTCCAAATTCAACAATGTAATTCGCTTAATATCGCCAAAATGTGTAACCCGGGCTCGCTACCCATTTTAGTCACCTGAAAAATGAAAATGTGTGATAAATATTGAAAAACTCGTTCTGTGATAATCAAAATTTCAGCGAAGACAACACAAGTTGTAATAAAGTATTCCTGCAAATTTCGTGCAGAACAATTAAGTATTTTTTAAGAAATCAACAAAAACCCGGTTATCAGTTTCGAAAATCCCGGCCCGGCCCGGGTTTCACTACCCATTTTAGTCACACTCCATTTTAACGATTCCCTCAAAACTACTCATAACCTGGTACAGTTTAGGCAATTTCGCCAACTCTGTTATAGCATTAGATTAAAATAATTCTTCAACAATCAGTAATAACATACGTTTACAAACTACGCACCTCATAAAGACCTACAACTCAAAATGGCGACAATATCCATGTTTGATCTTCCTAGTTCGTGTTTCCTCCTCTACCTGGTCGGCGGCTAGTCTCGTTCAACCAGACGCTCGGCTCGTCGGAGATTTACGGAGACAGCCGAGCGTCTGGTTGAACGAGACTAGGTCGGCGGCCTATTAAAATGGTAGACGGACATCTCGGCCCAACGACACCTCGGCCCAGGGCGGTTGACACCTCGGCCCAGACGGGTCGGCCCAAAACTATTGACACCTCGGCCCATGTACAAGACACCTCGGCCCACAGAAATTTTTATTTAAAAATATGTACAAGACACCTCGGCCCAAAGAAACAATGATTCTTAAAATATTTGATATATATAGACAGTCGAACGTATGTTCTTGTACTCATGAAGACACAATTAATTCAATACAATTTTTTGATGATAAAAGTTTCATCCAGTATCTTACAATACGTATTTTTCTAATACACTAACATACTTGCTTTATTCCTTAATTGACAATGTATTATATTACTATTACGTGTCCCAAAATTTAATTAAAAGTTCATTAAAAATAATGAATTTAATAGACTCTTAAAAGTGGATATATACTAGAAGCATTTCTAATGTTTCTGGTGTAAATTATTGCAATATTTTTTTTTTAGATTATGACTGTAGTCAATTATTTTTTTTTTTGAAAATGAAAAGCAGAATTTATAAACAGTAAACACAATCCTTTTTTCTTAACCTTGGATCATTTTTGTTAAGTTTATCACATTCTTAAACAAAGTAAAAAACTGAATAATTCATGATTTAAGTTTAATAAACAGGGTGAGAATATTGCTGCTTTGTCTAGACATGGTTTTATTCATTTGCGTATATTTACATTCTACTGTGTTTTTCCATTAAATTCCGTGATGTTTAAATGCCTCTAAATGCAACACCTATTCACTGCGTATGAATTTACGAGTAATTTACAGAAGTAGTTCTCAAACAATTATTTCTATGTTTTAGGTTAAAAAATGCATTTCATGAATGTTGTCAAAACATCATGTTTTATAATTATTCAACAAAAAAGTTGACTTTATTGTTAAAAGCAATATTTCAAGAGTTATTTATCATGGATTATATTTTCATGCTCGTCGATCTCATCTCAACAGTCTATGTGAAAACCAGTTTTAACCGGTTTTACAAAACAGCTGTTCTTGCTGTTACTTATTCACTCCCTCCGTGATCTGCACTTTATATCGATTTATTTAAGTAAACAATTTATTTCTTCAGTAAGGGAATGTAAATATAAGCATTAAATGATTTATTTTTGACGTCGTCGTGTCAATAACTGCCGTCAGGTGAGCAGACAAATTATCATAACGCGCTAACGCGCGTTATTCAATTTGTCTGCTCACCTGACGGCAGTTATTGACACGACGACGTCAAAAATAAATAATTCAATGCTATAATAAGACCGTGGAACATTAACTGGCAAGATTGGAAATATACAGCTTACTAACACAGAATATACAAGATCTATTCAACAGGTGTGTCGTGTGCCCATGTGCGCGGGGGGAAGATTGGAAATATACAGCTAACTAACACATAATATACAAGATATACTCAACAGGTGTGTCGTGTGCCCATGTGCGCGGGGGAAGATTGGAAATATACAGCTAACACAAATATTTTTTTAATTACAAATTATATATATCATATAATTTATATTCAATAAAATATAAATAAAACAATAAAACATGAAAATCATTGATATTTTATTTTAATTCTGCTTGAGCCGAGATGTCTTTTGCTTGGGCCGGGGTGTCTCAAAATTTGGGCCGACCGGTCTTGGCCGAGGAGTCCTGGGGCCGAGGTGTCCTGGGGCCGAGGTGTCGTTGGGCCGAGGTGTCTGACATTCATTAAAATCACGTGACTGATTTAAATAAAAGACAAAACAAAACTTCCGGATATAATCAATACATTGTGTCAGTGCAATGGTTAAATAATTTTAATCAATAAATCAAGGTTATAGTCTGATATTTCTTGATATGCCAATGAAATCAAGCCAGAGACGTATTTTACGTCCCTGATCAAACATAATGCAGTGGAAGGACAGTAATATTATTTTAGCCCAATTATTACTTATATCAGTTTGTGTATAAAATCAAACTCCCTGATGTGTAGGCCTCTACCTCTTCTTCCACAGAACTATAGTTTTCTCCGACTCTTGACACCACGTCCACTGTCGTCTGCACTACATATCGTGTAGTGCGTTAGGGTGTAGTGTATCTATCCCTCTGCTATTAATTTTACAATATAGATTTTTTTTTAATCGTATTGATTTTCATCGAAGTCAAGGTTATATACTGTTATCTGCAACGCGTTGCAAATAAGTTTTTTGGTGCTAATCCTTCTTGAATAATATGGATCACAAGGTAATAAATCATTGAGTTAGCCAAGCATAAATATTGTACGTATTATTTAAGATTTTATAAGTCTTCATCATCGAGGAATATTTTTAAAAAAATAACCAATAAAGTCACGAAGAAAGCTGGTGAATGTTAGGCATTTCGGAATAAGTCGCAAAAAAGCTTTATATGGTAAGTTTATTTACCGGTATCATCTCTATGTATGCAGATTCTACCCGAATATTTCGATAGATCATTTCCATGGAATTACACAGTCATGTATAATGACAATTTTCAACCTTTGAAAATGAGCTGTTTCAACGAAAACTTTAACTGAATATGGCGCTCCTATTTTTGATTTACAATAAAACAGGTATAGTATTTTTAAAATAGCAGATCAATTATAAATTTAACTTACTTTTTAACTTATGTGATTTACGCCTACGGAATAAGCCATATTTAGCACATGTTATTAAAAAATCCATACAGTTTCTTCTATGAATTGTATGCTAAATGGCAAATTAACTAAGAAGAATTGCATGCACTTTAGAAAGGCGCTTACCTCCGTATATAAATATACATTGTACATATATAAAACAGGAATTTAACGGAATAAAAAGCTTCAGTCAAGTGAATGCGTTGCATGCATCGCTCCATTGTAAAATCAGCGATTTTCCCGTAAAGCGGTGCAAATAACAGGGACGAATCATATTATAAAGCGATTTAACAAGATAAAATCTGTACATAAGGGGAAGTTCCCATGGGAAGAGGTTTTCTTGAAGGGGTTCCATATCAGAGAAAATAGGGCTTGGCTTCTTTTGGGGGAAATCAAGCTAAAATAAGGTCTTTTTATGGATTAAAGCGCTTCTTTAAAGTGCATGTATTGCACGCTCCGTAGTAAATTCAGCAAGTTTCCCGTAGAGTGTTGCAAATAACAGGAGTAAATACAATGAAGCGCATTGAAGTGGTAAAAATGTTCGCTTGAATGGAATGTTCTAAACTTTGTATCGAATGTCAATTGTTACATAAGACACACCCATTTCTGTTGAAACGGGGAAAACATTATTCGCCACAATGCCTTCGGAACCGCTCATCTTCTATAAACAACACTAGCATGAAAACACACAAACTCACATTATACATCAAAACATTTTCTTTCTTTCCAACTATGTTCAGAAACAGTGATATTGTTCAAAACAAGAATATCTTATTAACACATATGTGTTTTGAACTTCCTGTTACATGTAGTGTATTGCAAATAAAGAAAAGTTGTTTTTTTTACAACATATATGCACATGTTTCAGTTTTTCGTTTTAGAGGGGTAAGCCACGTTCTTCGTCTTCTTCGATCTTCTGCATTTGTTGCTGTGTTCACAGCTTGTTGATGGAACTGCAGGCACGCGTGGCATCCAGACTCATCCAATTTATCTTGACAAGCAAAAAAAAAAGGAAAATTAATATTATTTTAAGTTTCCCAAAATCTTCAAAATCCTCATCCATCCATGGGGGGTGGGGGGCACGTATTATTTAACTGCAATTTCACTCCTCATTTCCTTTTTTCATATCAATTTTTTACATACTCCCAAAAAAGTGGGGGCCAAGTCCATGATAATTCAATTTTTTCTATGTAAATGTTTAAAACTTTGTTGCTGCGAGAAAAAGTGGGTGGGGGTGGGCAGCCCTCCCCCCCCCTTGATGCTACGCGCCTGACTGGGATATGCGCAGGTCATCGAAAACGTTTACGGAGAAAATATCGTGATTCAGCTTGTGTCCAGGGTCCGCAGCCCTGCTTGTGTTGTTTAGAAGATGAGCGGTTCCGAAAGCATTGTTACGAATACTGTTTTCCTCGTTATATTTTTTAGGAAATGGGCGTGTCTTATGTAACAATTGACGTTCGATACAAAGTGTAGGACATTCCATTCGAACGAACATTTTTACCACTTTAATGCGCTTCATTGTATAGAGCGACAACTCTTATTTAACAAGATACAATCAACAAAGGGAGAAGAGCTTTATTCCGTTAAAAATTCCTGTTATATATTGATTTATACCCAAGGAACTGAAACCCCGATTTTGCTTACATGTTACCTCTCGAGAAAACCCTCATCCAGGTGGATACATTCTCTTATGTGCATATTTGATCTTTTTAAATCGGCTTAATCTTGCATGACGAAGTCAAAACATTCCTTATAAGGAATGACCATGCCTTACAAATAGGTGAAAATTCCCACGATGTTGATTTGCTGACTGAGCTACGTGTATTTTGCTGACGTTGCGAAATGAAAAACGAAAATCTCGTGAAATTGGAGAAAGGAATGTATACATGTGCTGTCAGCAAATTTGTTTTTTACGACGAAAGTGAAAACAATTTAGCAGTCACTCATTTATTTAAATTGAACAACAACCTTCATAAGAATTTACAAATTATATTACATTTGTAATGTGAATATATAAAGTTTTCAATAAAAACTGCCGAATATTCGGAGTGATCCATAGTAAACAAATCATACATATACATGTACATACACAATAACGTGTGCATTTGTGTGTGTGTGTGTGTGTGTGTGTGTGTATATATATATATATATATATATATATATATATATATATATATATATATATATATATATATATATATATATATATATATATATATATATATATATATAAAAGAAGCACTAGCAAACCAACAACACTCGTTATCTAAAGTGTCGGATCAAAAGATACAAGGTTATAAGATGAGATATAAAAAACCAATAAAAATAACCAACGACACGAACAATAAAGTAAAATATTGTCAAATTTTTAGACCGTCCGCTGCGTCGGACGGGATTTTTCTTTCTCGGGCTCGAATTCTTAAATATAAAGATGTAGCTGTTACGTTTTGATCCGGTGTTTAAACATTATCTAGTTTTTATATATTATTTAGTTTAGTTTAGTGCTAGTTTTGTAGATGTTTTTCTTCTTTCTTATGTAGTTTTTATGTTGTTGTCCTGAAGAAGGGACGGGTTGTCCCGAAAATTTGACAATATTTTACTTTATTGTTCGTGTCGTTGGTTATTTTTAGTGCTTTTATATATATATATATATATATATATATATATATATATATATATATATATATATATATATATATATATATATATATATATATATTTCCCCCCAAAAAAACCAAGCCCCGTTTTCTCTGACATGGTACCCCCCAAGAAAACCCTCTTCCCGGGGAAACTTCCCCGTATGTGTATATTTTATCTTAATAAACTTCTATAGAATAATATTCGTCGCTCTATATATATACTCCTTTTATTTGCAACGCTCTATGGAAAAATCGGTAATTTTACAATGGAGCGGTGCGTGCAACGCTTCCAATATCCAAATGCGCTTTATTCCGCCAAAATACCATATTTTAGCTTTTTTCCCCCAAAAGAAACCAAGCCCCATTTTATCTCTGACATGGTACCCCCCCAAGAAAACCCTCTTCCCCGGGGAAATTTCCCCTTATGTGCAGATTTTATCTTGTTGAACGATTCGTCGCTCTATATATACTCCTGTTATTTGCAACGCTCTATGGAAAAATCGGTAATTTTACAATGGAGCGATGCATGCAACGGTTTGATGGATATGAAAGTCAATGAATGATATTGATATAGAAGTAAATGAAAACTAATGTAAGATATGTAATTTAAAATACTTTCTTTATGATTCGGACAAAACAAACAAATAAGAATTGATTAGCATGCCGGTATTTAATGAACAATTTTTTTTTGGTTCATCAGTTCTACCTCACGGACAATGAAATAATCATGTCCTTTTTCATATTAAAAAAAATTCGAGTTCGTTATTCCAAATATTTTCGAACCCAAAACTTATTTGCAACAGTATGAATATACCTCTTAGGTTTGATGACTATATATATGGGGTGTGGGCTGACTTGTGTGAGAAGAGGTCTGGACGCCGAGCAGTATTTTTGTGTGTGTTAAGCCCTTGCTGTGTGAACTTGGGTGTGTCTCTTGTGTCTCCCCTGCTGTGTGATCTAGGGAACATGTAGCCTGTGTGGATTTTGTTGGCGCTGGCGTTGCGAGACCTGATTGCCTACATTTTCTGTATTTTTATTGCCACAACTCAGTGACCAATTTTATAATTCTTAAGTTATTGTTAACCTGAGGGGACGGGGTGGATTTTGGTGGAGCGTGGTGGATCCTGGTGGAACATGGTGGAAAGTGGTGGAGCGTGGTGGAAAGATGTGGACAATGCACAAGATTATGGAGGCCCGTTGAGAACTATGATTAATAATTTCTTTGTACATATGTAGATAAATTTATTGTTTATTTTTTCATATTGTTGTGGTTTATTGGAAAACAAGAGTCATCCATATGATTTCATAAGGTGTAAATGTTAAAAGAACCCATCACAACAGGTCAGTTGTGACAATGTTCATAAAAGCTATAGTCTGTCCCAAGTTATTGCTTCCATCACTTTTTGATGATTTTTAATAAAAATACATATACATGTGAAAGAAATACAATTGAAATCGATGAAAGGGAATATATCCAAGATATCTTCATTGAACAATTATCCCTATTCACTCATAAAATTTCACAGGAACGAAAACAATTTTCTTACAGAGATTTGTAATGGGAAATGTTTACATCTTTTCTCCTTTCGGAATACACTCGGAATACATCCCGCAATTTTTTAACATTATCATCTGGGCTTATTAATGGCTGATGCAATGCAAAATCTCCGTAGACTTTCAATTTTTGGATGGGTATTGAAACCTGAGGAGGTAGAGGGGGCGTTTCAAAACAGATAATCTGGACATTTTTCATATTAGTGGATGAACGTAGTTTGAGCACAAAGGTATTTACTATTATTGAAATATCAAGCAAAAAGTGGTGGAAGCAAAAAGTCGGGACAGAGTATAGTATGTTATATCAAAAATTATCTATGGCAGATATCCTAAACTTAATTTCCCAGTATCACATTATTCACGCGATCGAAGTGAGGGTAATCCCATTGGTGGGTGTAACCTCTACTTGTACGTTGAACAAAAAACGACAGGGGAGCTAAATGACCCTGAGCACTGGTACATTAAGCCGATATGTACATGTATATGTGTACCACTTTGGTACGCATATCATAAAATGGCGACAAGCTCTGCATGTTTGGAAGTTTACGCTGCTCTGTTTATTTATTCAGTCATAGGCGTCGGAACCGGGGGGGCTAGGGGGGGCTTAGCCCCCCCACTTTTTTTGCAAATGTATACCTTACCATTAGAAACATAGCATGATAGAAGGTTTAGCCCCCGCACTTTTTCTCGCAGGAAAGATAATTGTTTCTAAATTTACCTTGAAAGATTGAAAAGTTGGATTCAGAAGCATATTAGCCCCCCCCCCCCCCCCCCCCCCCCCCCCCCACGGATTAGGAATTTCATGATTCTGGGGAGAAAATTTTTTGGGTAAGTAAATTTTTTTTTTGGGAAGTATAGGTATACTCCCCCCCCCCCCCCCCCCCCCCCCCCCCCCCCACGGATTAGGATTTCCATGATTTTGGGAATTACTTTTTTCTCAATATTTCTGAGGATTAGTCTAGCCCCCCCACTTTCAATTTGCTTCCGACGCCAGTGTCAGTCATATTTCAGCGTTTTAAATTCTGGATATACGTACCATATTTTGATGATATGGGTACCGGCTACTTTTGCCCCAGTCACACATTAACGGATTAAATGCCGGATTAGCTACAGAAGCGATCCGGAATCAAACGTGGCGATATGTATTGACCCGTGGCTTTTCCGTCTGTTATCGTATCCAAACGTAGCAATACTTGTATAGCTGCGACACTTTTTGAACATGTTCAAAATTCCACTACGGATGAAACCACCGTAGTTATTCCTTAGAAAAACTTACTAAACCGTCTTAGAACGTAGAAGTCCGTTTTAACTCCGTATAAATCCGTAGTAATTCGTACGTATCAATTTGTATCCATTCCGTAGTGCATCCGTACTAACTCCGTATCATTAGATTTTCCGGTGTTAGCCGTGGAAAATATTCCGTAGTAGAACCTAGGAGTTGATCCGTGAATGTGTGACTTGGGCATTAACGATTATTTGATTTTCCGGTGTCAACCGTGGAAAATATTCCGTAGTAGAACCTAGGAGTAGATCTGTGAATGTGTGACTGGGGCATATTTATCTGATTTTCCGGTGTCAACCGTGTAAAATATTCCGTAGTAGAACCTAGGAGTTGATCCGTGAATGCGTGACTGGGGCATTTCCCACTTTATATTGTGTGTTTTTATTATCATTGAACTGTGCGGTTTTGAGACGTTGAATGCATTAATTTGTATTATATTGTTTAATTATCGATATCCCCAGAGCGTCAGTATGTTAAAAACTTCGCCATATACTTCATAGCAGCAGGAAATACAGATTCAAATTGTCAATATATCATACAAAATAAATGTTAAAGTCATTGTTGAAAAAATCGGTTTAACTTTTTTACTATACACTAAATACTGAAGCTCGTTTCTGGCCACACTTCTTTTTCGGAGAATTTAGAAA
Organism: Magallana angulata; assembly: GCF_025612915.1. NCBI lineage: Eukaryota > Metazoa > Mollusca > Bivalvia > Ostreida > Ostreidae > Magallana > Magallana angulata. The sequence goes on from NC_069118.1 coordinate 55,482,328, forward strand.
CAATAATGGACGAATCTCATGTAAGTAGATAATAGTAGCATTCAAATATAGTTGGAAAGAAATTCTGTTGATTTAAAATGATAAATACGCTGAGAATTAAATAATTCACGCTTTATCATTACAAGATAATTCATCATTAAACGTTTGAAATATAGTCATTTAAAATTTGTTTATTGCTTCATTCGATATAATTTCTAATTTTGTAATGTATTTTTATTAACAAGTTCATTTTTCAAGTTAATTTAAGTAATTTATTGGGAAAGAGTTACAAGGATGCTGCATTTCTGTATCATTCGAACTTAATTATTGAAAATGGAACTAAAGTGTGATTTTGGTAATCTGATGATTATACATGTTAGGGGGGCGTCTTTTAACCACAATGAACCGCAATGATACCACAATGAACTGATATTAATTGAATACATTCATTATACTAGACTTTGACCCGTGCGTGCACGGGTTGACATTGCATATCGGACATTTCCGAAATAGGTACATCGACACACGTTATTATTTACATTTACATAACGAAGCTATAAGCCTACACTAATGCTATTAATTTCACTACACTTTCCTTTTTTTTAATAATCTGTGTCTCGGGAAAGGCCCTCATCACAGATAGAATGCCCGTAGTGTAGCAGAAAATTGCAGAATCGCTCCGGAACGCTTTTGGAGAAAGTTAATGAAGTTGACTTGAAAATAACAGTCAAATTCATCACAACAAACCTTTTTGAGACTGCAAATACCTTTCAACTACAAATTTCAATCCACAGAATGGAAGAATTCAACACTTTTTCACCAATGTACACGTATTTTCTTTGTAAAACTGGGTCCATAGGACATTATTTTTAATGATAAAACATATTCTATCTTCTTCACTCTCCTAACAAATATAATGTATTTTTTTTGCATGTAATCAAATATTTTTGTCATCACGAAGACAAAAGTAAGTACTTAGTTGAAATGTACATCTATATTTGTTATTTTATACTTTCTCTCATCAGAAATCATTATTATATATGAACAGAATATATAGCAAAAGTCCAATGAAATTTACCCGTATTTCTGAGTTTATTCATGCAGATGTGATATGGTGGACATAAACTAAAGATCCCGTTAGCGTGAATGTTTTGCGCAAGCGCAAGATTGTAAAATCCAAAGAATCCAGGTGATTTCCGGGATTTTTTGAGGAACTTTCGTTGATTTTTAATTAGCGAAGCTTAACTGAGAAAAAATAAAAACAAATTGGTAATCTTCAAGTACCAATGATGTTTAAAATATATAAAACAAAAGCCAGTATTCTTCCGATTTCTCGGTATTAAAGACAAAAAATTCGAGTCTATTATTTTAATATAGTAGTATAGATATTTAGTATAACTACCTAAAAGTGCTATATACACAATTTACAGGTAATTGGGTATATCCCTATAACTATTTTTAGAATCGGTAGGACAACAAAGAAGTGCCTTTAAGCAAAATAGTCCCTATACTTGCAGAGTGTATATACATTTATTGGGACATTTTAGATCAGAATGCTTGACACATGTCAGAAAAGAGGATTTGCAATTTTTAAAACAAGTGTCAAAATTGAATTATCATTTGAAGAAAAGAATTGAAATTGTTTGATGTACACCCTTTCCAAAACTGAGAAATTCCCTACTTTTACTTTCATTTTCAGAGTTTTTCAATACAGACGCATTTTGCCGGAAAACGAATCTGACTTCAAACCACGAAATTTTAACAGGAAAGAGACAATTTGATGAGCTTTCATTCAAGAGGTCCCTCGTTGCTGAACGAAAATTAGGGCCGGAGCTATGAACAATAACGTTAACATTACCGCCTATGGAAAATGCATTAGTGGACTATACCCAATTGACAATGTACTTGTTTTCATTTGTATTCACAATGTTGGCAAATTCAAAGTTGCCATTCTACACACATAGATAAATATAAACTGTATTATTTATAATTAAGTTTGCTATCAAACATAATTTAATGACGATTCTGCTCTTTAAAGAATATAAACTGATTTTTTTTAATGTCACGACACCATGCGGTATACAAAATGATTTCAAACCAGAGTCGAAAACTGAGTTTGACGAATTTTAGCAATTTAGTCATTTTTTGTTTAAACGAGCTATGCGTTCTTTTTAATCCATTAAAATGAGCTAAAGGAGGCAGGGGGGTCAAAATATATGATATAAAACCAACAGATTTATTTGAAAATTTTATAATTATGCGATTTCTGAAGCTATCAACTACTATTTGATAAACAAAAATTTCATATATTTTATTATAAATGTTTATCATTTTCCATTATCTTTATATGGAGCTCTTCTTTTAAAGGAGATCAATATTGTCTAAAATGGCAGCCACCCCCAGCCCCCTTAAAGATGCGATTAGAGGTCGTTAGATAAAAATTATATTCTATCACAAATATCATGAGAGATCTTTTATGTATATAAAAAGTCTATATATAGTTTTGGTTATCTTCAATCTAACATGCAATCAATATCGTTTTTTATGATCGTCTGATTATTGAACTGATTTTCTAATTGTGAGTTACGGGAATTATAGCAACATGTACAGAATTCAGATTTATAAATAAACGCACGTGCATTAGTTGTTAATGACCCAGAAAAAGCAGAGCCTGACGTTCTTAAATAAAAACGTTTTATCGTTTCTACATTGACCAGCGCACCACGTATATATCAACATAAAATTATAACGTTTTCGAAAAAATGTGGTGCTGTTCCACTAATATTTCAACTACTAGTATTCCGCAAATATCATAGTATGAAAATTCCGCAAATACTACATTTAAAATAGTGGTAAACGTGCAAAAATCCGAATACAGATAAAATATCATCCCGTTTCTAATTATTTTTGCTAAAGTATATTATGATCTTCGCTGCCGGTACATATGATCAGCTCATGTATTTCATAAATGATAGAGGTATTGGATGAAAACATGTTTCTTCAGGTTTGAAAAAAATCTACACCTATGATATGATGCTATTTATCACACAAAAAATGCACTAGTCCAGCAGTCTGGGCGCCTGTAAAATGCGAAACGAATTCAAAACGAAACAAAATCGAACGAAACGAAATCGAACGAAACGAAACGAAACCAATCGAAATAATTATGTAATTTTTGCAAATTTCGGATAATCGGCTCAAAAATCTACAGCGGCAATCTGAAACATACAGGTAGTTATATTTTATGGTTCAAAAATTTATTTCAATGAATTTATTTTTACTTTTATGTAGTCAAAATTGATATTAGTTTTGTTTAAATTCCGTTCGTTTCGTGTCGATTTTTTGTTTCGTTTGGTTTCGTTTCGTTTCGATTTCGTTTCGCACTTTACAGGCGCCCAGTCCAGCATCTATCTGTAAATATTTTTCCAACCACCCGTTTATACATAAAATTCTTGAATACAGATTAGCATCTTTAAAAATGTAACTTAAAATCTTGATATTTAGGTTATAATCGAACACACACACACACACCCACCCACCCACCCACCCATATATATATATATATATATATATATATATATATATATATATATATATATATATATATATATATAGAATTAAAGTTATTATTATCGATTTTATAATATAATTATAATCGATAAATAGGCACATTTCAATTGTGATCAGTTCATTCAGTTGACATTATTTTCCGGTACTTGATGCATGTATTTGAGAATTTAAGGAAGACTATGTTGGTTGGGATGGGAAGGGGGATAAGCGTATTGGATGAGAGCAATAGTTGACAAAAGGGAAAGCTATCTGAAGTTCCTTCTGTATTCGCCCAACATGTTCATGCACAGATCTAGAAGGGGGTCGGAGGGGTCCCGACCTCCCCCCCCCTATGGAAAATGAACATTTTTAAAATTTACATAGTAAAATTATACCATATATGCCCGACCCCCCCCCCCCCCTTGCACGGCAAACACAATTATCCTTCAGACCCCTCTGGAAAAAATTTCTGGATCCGCGCATGATGTTCAATAAAATGCAATTAACTCTCCCCCAATCCGCGTATTTAACGATGTATGGAGCGCTGTTTATTTTACAGGAGGAAGGGGGTGGGTTGGATAGTGACAAAGAACGCAGTGGATGAAAACATTCAAAGTAATCTGACTATCTAACAAACTATTGAGTGTTGCCTAATATAGAGATAACGATTAAAATTTAGAGACTTTGATGTAAGGACAACACATTCAAGCTATAGGAACAGGAACGTAGCATCAGCAGGGGAGGGGGAAGCCCAACCCCCGACCCCCTTTTCTGGCAGCAAACATTTTTTTCATTTACACATGAAAAAGTAAATTAACATGAAGTTCCCCCCCCCCCTCGCTTTTTTGGGAGCATGTAAAAATTGAATTGAACGGGAGGAAATGAACAGAAAAAGTAATGATATATGAAGCTACGAATTCGGATTTTCATGATTTTGAGAAGTTCTCATTTTCAAAAATGATGCTACATGCATATGCCTGAGGATTACCTCACATATATGACTGCACTATCCATCGTATTACGGAAATGAAAACAAAATCTGCTGTATTTTTCAAGTTTGAAATGTCAGCAATGTGTGTCTGTTTGTGTGTGTATAAACTGTAATGAAAGTAAGTATTGTGTTTTTATTTACAAAGTACAGAAAGTAAGGTGGTAACTTCAGTTTAACAGAGAGAGAGAGAGAGAGAGAGAGAGAGAGAGAGAGAGAGAGATCCCCAATTAACAACAAGGTTTATGGTGTATCCCTTTCCCTCTCCAGTTTGGGATACCCTAATACATACTGGAAGGCTTTATCACACCTGCTGTTATATTTTAGCGGCCGTGTATACACGAGAGCTACTGTTGGCGTGTGTATACTAACAACAATACACACAGGGGATGTCATAATTATTGATTCTTACCGTACCTTTAATTAATGAATATTTTGGATGCAATTAATCACAAGGTGTAATTATTAATAAAAACATTTGTAAATTTTTTAAGGCATCTAATCTATTCTTCGCCTATTACATTTATTGCAAGTTCAATTTTCAAATTTTCTCTGACTGTATTTATAACAATATCATCTAGTTTGTACCTTAATTTGGAATTTTTGATTCATTTCCACCTATAAATTGGACTAGTAATGTTAATATAAGTGTTAAGATTTGAATTGTTAATTATAGAATATATTCCAAGTTCAGGCACGTAGGATCGTTTTTAAAAATGTGTATACATGTAGCAAGTAATTTGAATCACACAAATTTATCCTTTATAGTATTAATTTAAGTTAATGGTTATTTTTTTTAACGAAATACAGTGAAATGTATTTCAATTTCTGTTTTAATATCATTTTACATGAAAGTAATTTGGAAAGTTTCTGGTCAAAACAGCTAGTGGATTTAAGGCTATCTGATCACTAAGAGGTATACACACATTTCTGTACAATGTACGGTTTTCGTTAAGAGGGCTTGATGGCTGTCGCCATTTTTAGGCTGTATTGATCTCTTTTAACCCCCTTCCCCACAGTAACGCACTTCTACGCATATACTGTTGCCCCACAATCACGCATTTTGACGCATATACCTTTTCCCCGCAATCACGCACTTTTCGTTGTTGAATGTTACGGCTCCAATAACTCCTAATTTATTGTTTTATGTATCAAAATATATTGATGGCAAGCACGTAGCATCGGGGGTGGGGGGGGGGGGGGGGGGGGCTGTGTGAACGCAGCCAAATGAAAAACAACTTGTTCAAACGCCGTGGATGCGCAGTGAGAGCGCGATAGAGACACAGTGAAAAGGACTCCGTGAGGTGTCCGTGCAAGCGCAATTGACTTATCACTGCGTCTACACTGCGATTAGCTGCGTTCCTTGAGCGCGCCGACGGAGCTCTCGTGGCGCTGTTGGGGATCTTACGGCGCAGTCACGGCGACCTCACTACGCTTCTACGGCGTGTTTATTAGAACGCAGAGCCACGGCGCGTACTTGTGCATGTTCAATGTGCGCCGCTGTAGGAGACTCTACTGCGTTTACCTTGGCGTTTTACATTATTTAAGGGCGCAGCGGGATCGCCGTGAGGACGCAGCTTCGGTGTGACAGGGGTTAAATCCATTTTAAACATTTTTTATTGATGAAGAAATAAAAGCATTGGACATCCACACTCAAACACGCATGCACGCGACGCCGCACATCATCTTACAGATGGTACGCATATCCAGAAATTCTATTTGTTTTATGGTATGTATACTGTTTTTGTAGGAACGCATATCATAGGAGTTTTCATTTATGGAGGAAATAACAATTAATATGCAGGTTTAGTTTATTTTATAAGTCGCTACACGTGTAGACTAAGTAGCCCTTCAAACACGTATGTTATACCTGCTGAAATAAGACCTGAATAAATAACTAGAGCAGTGTAATCTTCCGAACCTGCAGAGCTTGTCGCATTTTATGATATGCGTACCATATGGTACGCATATCGGCTTAAAGCTTAGTACCACTGACTTTTTTTTTCTTCTGGATTTTTAGTAGTCATGAATATGATAATCGTAAAGTAAAACTGTTTAAAACATATTTCTGTTTTGCCATGATGCCCATTTTTGAGTGCACATGTATAATTTGTTGGTCAAGGAAACTAATTCCGTTTTGTCATGATGGCCATTGAACTGAACTTTATTTATTTTTCAACGACTGATAAACAAGTTCTACAACTTACATTAATATCTTTCGTTGGCACAGATGTTAGCGCGAGGGGGTCAATTGTGTAGGAGGAAGCCGGAGTACCCGTAGAGAACCAAAGTGTCCATCCGGGCAACCGCCAAACCATATCACATACCATAGGCGTCGGAACCGGGGGGCTAGGGGGGGGGGCTTAGCCCCCCCCCCTCCCGACTTTTTATGCTAAGTTAGAGCTTACCATTAGGCACATAGCAGAATAGAGGGTTCAGCCCCCCCCCCCCACTTTTTTTCGCCGGAAACATTATTGTTCCGTAATGTACGTTTGAAAGATTGAGAAGTTGGAGTCAAAGTCATAGTAGCCCCCCCCCCCTCCCCCCGAGGATTAAGATTTTTGTTATTTTTGGGAAAAAAATTATGGTAGGTAAGATTTTTTTTTATTGGAACAATGGGTATAACCCCCCCCCCCCCCCCTTAAGGATTAGAATTTTAATGATTTTGGGAATTAGGTTTTTTTCTCTCAATATTTCTTAGAATCAGTCTAGCCCCCCCCCCCCCACACTTTTAATTTGCTTCCGACGCCAGTGCATACAACCACCGTCGATCTCGGGGATCGAACTCGGGTCGCAGCTAGCGGTGATACATGTAAGCGAGTGATGGCCATTTTTTGACTGAACATGTATATTTTGTAGGTCCATAAAATAGTTCCCTTTTGTCATGATGCCCATTTTTTGATTTTTTTTTTTTTTTGCACATGCATATTTTGTAGATCCAATAGACTAAATAATTTCATGAAATCCAAAGCTCATTTGTCATCTTTAAGATCTACGCAAGTGATCTCAAATGATCTCAAGATCATTCAGGAAATTGTTCAATATTTTTGTCTGATATTGAATTTCACTTTTTTCCAGATGCCTCAATGGAGTATTTCAGAAATGAAAAATGCAAATAATAATAATAATAATAATAATAATAACTAGAGCAAAGCTCGTTGCAAAGCAACGAGTGGGTTTTCCGCTAATGTCGAAAGCAACGCTAGAAGAACGTCTAAGAAGCAGAGTTCTTAATCTAGTAACAAAGAAACCTAAGTACAAAAAGATAAAAAAAAAATCGAATGATTCTTGGTACAACTTAACATGATCCGAATGTTTTTAAGTACGACTTAACCAAAAACTCTTAACCATTTCAAGAACGACTTAACAAAAAAAACCCAATGTGTCTAAGTACGACTTAACAAATTTGACTTCATTTTAGGTACAAGTGTACTTTACCTTGAACTAACATCTTTTTTCTTAACCCAGAATGCAAAATTAAAATTTATGTAAAAAATCAATTTTGTTTAAAACATAATTCTGAGCAACTTTTCCTCTTCACTGCTTTTCAAAAGGTTGACCTTTCGTACTGTGTGCTCGTTGCGTCATTAATTGTCAGAAACTTATCGATGTTAAGTTTACTTTACTGTACTTCTGTGAATATTTTCTATGTAAAATTACTATGAACCAGACAACATTGAAATGGTGAACATTTCAAAGGGCCCCGCTTATGTTATTTCACAGAATTCTGCTTTGACCTTGACCTATAACTTGAAATTTTTCCAGCTGGCATAGAACTTTTAATTCAATTTCATTCCCCCAAACATACATGCATTTTTGTTCTATCTGACCAAGATTAAGCATATTTGGAAAATAATCTACTATTTAAAACTAATTTTAAAAAGATCTGCTATGACCTTCACATTGACAGACTTGGTTCAAGGTCACTGCACGCCATTAACCAATAAACTCTGTAAAGGTAAAATATTAGCCAAATAGGGGCTAAAAGGAGAGTATATCTATGCTCTTAAAATATGGATTTTTGTGTGATCTGATATGACCTTGACTCTTCATCTACAAATATCATTCGAGGTCATTGCATATATTTTGAACATGTGGGTAAAGTATGAGGCTGAATGGAGCAAAGGGAGAGAAGATATACTCCGGACAAGGATTTTTAAAAATATACCTTCACATAAAATATGACCTTCACAGTTTCTTTTCACTGAAAATAGGTTCAAGGTCACTACACACCCTTTACTCAAAAGCTCTGCTTATGTGAAGTCTGAGCCAAATAGGGGTTAGTAGAAATTATATATGCTCTCAAAAAAGGATTATTGCATGATCCGATATGATCTTCACGCGTTACCTAGAAATTTCATGCAAGGTCACTGCACATCGTTTAACCATAGAGACACTCTGTGAGTATTAGCCAGATTGGACCAAAGGGAAAAAAGATATGCCCCAGACAAGGATTTTATATATATAATTCTGCTATGACCTTAACCTTATACCTAAAAACATGGTTCAAGGTCACTGCACATCCTTCAACCAAAGGAACCCTGTGGATGAGGTATGAGCCAGATTGGGCCAAGGGGAGAGAAGCTATGCTCCTGTCAAGCCATCTCGGATGGACAGACCGACAAATTGATCACTAGAAGGCGCCCGCATAAACATGCCTTTTTATCTAAAATAGTATCCATGCTATCTGTCCATGGTGAATAGTCATCAAAACCATTCATTAGCAGAATTTGATTTCCCTCCTTTTTAAGGTGGTATGGGACATCTGTCGATATTAATGTGGATTAAAGTACTATATAATTGAAAACTTTTCACCGGTTTAGAATTTTCAAATTTTACAATATTTAACCAAAAAATAGCTTTTAAAAATATTTGAAAAGGTAAAAATTGTAAAAACCCCAGCGGGATTTGAACTCATGACTTACAGGTTCCTAGTAAACCCTCTAACCCACTGTGCTAAGGAGTTAGGTGACCATTTTTGAGAAGAAACTACATGTACTTATATAATTACACTTTATTTTATTGTTTATTTCGATAAACAATACCTCACAACATGGAAGTGTCCCATATCACCTTAAACTCGGAACACCTCTGACCTAATAAGATCACCGCATTAAATACAAAGTTTGATTTAACTCTAATTTGTTTATCATCAAGAAATTCTGCATCGCTGACAAATAAAGTTTTCTTCTGTATAATGAAATACCAATTAACTGACTTTTCGGACAATAGCAAGTTTATTGTCCCATTCAACAGCTACTATTTCCCTTGGCTTTGCCTCATTAAATATTTGCTGTCTTGGGGGACAATAAACTTGCTATTGTCCTCATACCCAGTAAATACTAAATAGGCATATAATATCCCATCCACCTACATTTCATGTTATATAACCTCCCGTTTGTAACCTTCAATTTCACTGTAAAGTCAACATATCTGTCATAGCCGCAAGTTTCACAATTTATTTCTGCTTCTCATGTACTTAAAATTAGGGGCCTTAATATTGCTTACCAATTCCAACAAGAGACATCCCTCTAACTATTGGTAATCATTAAAATTCATTTCATGAATCTACGCAACAATGATAAACCTTCAAGTACAGTTACTCTCAATTTTACAAAAATATTGACGGTACTTTATCCGAAACTGTTCCTTGTATCTTTAACTTAGTACACTAACATTTTTATGAAAAGACGGTTTGTCTAAGAATAAGAAAGCTAATGCAATTCTGAGAAAAAGAATACCACATATTGCCAATTCCATTGAGGTTTAATAAAAATATGGCCATTTAAGTGAACCCACCATTTCCAATTTCCTTTAGTAAACACAGATTTACATGGTTCTCCATTGTAAAACATCTTTATCTGACCTTTTAGAGGTCAACTTTTGTTCAACCACCTTTAAAAAGAAACCTTATTCAATACAACATATGCCTACATGATATAATCATGATAAAAGCTTCACATCACTTAGAAATACCCTTACATGTATACCCCCCACCCCCCAATCTTTTGATTTTCATAAAAAGTCATGGTTTGAAATGTTTTACCTAATTTTATGAAACATGTGGCAATTTCCTTGAGTCATTTCTCACACATATTTGAAAACAATCATCAATGATTCTAAAATGTGATCTTTATTTGTTTATTGTATGATTTGTACCATTTTAATTAACAAATAGACAGCTGTCCTGCTTGTGATTTCTTGTTTTCATGAAAAAAGTAAGCTAACAATCATATTTAGTGAATATCTAATCTATTCTGATTTCTAGTCTTCTTCTAACCATGCTAAAACAGTAAGTTACAACCTACAAGTTAGACATCTGCCTTAAATTAGAATTAAATTCAAACACACCCAGGTAGCTGGAGACAGAGTTGATTTCAATGAAAAATGTTCAAATTTGACATGTTTTTCTACTTTTTTATGCATATATACCTTAGAAAGGTAGAAATAGGTTGTTTCTTGTTCATTTCAAAAGTAATTATCATAGCAGATGTTATTTCAAAGTCAAATGTACATTTACATATCCTACATGTAATCTTAATGCAGACAATTAAATAGAGGGGGGGGGGGGTTCAATTATGTAAACACATCTAAATATCTTTATGAAATAAAAAATAAAGGAAACATAATTGTATACTTTTATTGAAAAACAAATTTTCACAGCAATTATGAATTTCTTTAAACAGCCTTAATTTTGTTTTCATAATTTCTTATCAAACACAAACCACAACATGGCATGATGCTTTCTTCAAGTTCCATTATTGTTCATGCATTATCGGATTTAATTTGAATTACCAGTAAATAGTCTGTAGAACACAAGGAATATGCATGTGGATAGAGGTGACAGGTTAATCTCAGGAGCTGACCCACAAGAATCAACAGGTACCGGTAAAAGCCATGTGGTAACAAGAGTCTGTTTTGAGCTGAAATAAATAAAAAAAATAATTAGCTGTGTTTACATACATGTACTAGTAATAGCTGTGTTTACATTAACATATGCATAGTATTTCTGTAAAAAATACACTGACCATGCAGTGTAATAAGTATGACATATCCCAATACATGACATAACATTTAGGCAGTACAAGATCAAAAATTTGCATATCAAGTCATAATATAATATTAAAAAATTTTCATAGGTATAAACACTTATCAAATTGAGAAAGAGAGAGAGTTTGAGAGAGAGAGAGTTTATTACCATACTTGTAGTGCAACAGTCAATATTTCAATTCGTAAATTACAAACGAATATTACCCACCGAACAGCGTCCAAGTACATGTACTGGTATTAGCTTCTGGTATACAATTTTTTATCAATTCTACTGTGTATTTTTTGTTTACAAATAAATTTAGCGAGGGTTTTTGTTTATTTTCTTATAAATTACATGTTTTAAAAACAATACTACGTGTAATAAGCATAAAACATGTATGAGTAAACTTAATGAAGAATTTTTAATAGATTATTTTTCAAAGAATGTGGTACATTACATGTATGTCAATCTTTATAAAACTAGCGTATATTTCGTGCGCCATAAATTGCAAGTTTTTTGTAAATATCATTTACTTGCATGATAGGTATATATGGTCTAACCAAAATTTTCTTCATAAAGCTACAGCTGTATGTACCACATATATGTTTTGTCACAAGTATACATTTTAAAAAAAAATACCCAAATTCCAACAGTTTAAATAAACTCAACTCATTCTCTGATAAGTTCATTGTGTTTTGTGCGTGCATATCTTATTTGTCTGCTGCAACAGCAGCCAATCAGCGGTAAGCTGAATCCACAAAAAGAAAGTTTGTGTTTTAGGAGCGGGTAAATTGTTTATGCGACACTGTCAAGAAAACCACACCAAATAATAACAAGAAACATAAATATTCACTTAAATGTATTCTGTTGTAAAGTAAAGGTTTTTAACACTTATTGCATCTTGCAAAACATGTGATGACCTTAATCATCTGTCATATATCTGATATACATGTATATGTAAAAGATGGGAAAAATAACGACGGAACAAAGTGGGATTTGAACCTGGCCCTCTGAATCTCTAGTCAAGTGCTCTACCAACTGAGCTACATGTATCTGGCACCGGTATCCAAACCAGTCTGACCGTCACATTCCTCCCCCTTAAATGATCTTCACCCTCGAAGATCATCCCTGGCAGGATCGAGTTAACCTGTTAGTTCCAGGGGTTGGTCACAACACCAATATTGTTACAGGATGGGAGAAATAATGAAGGGATTTGAACCTGGGCCCCCTGAATCTCTAGTCAGGTGCTCTACCAACTGAGCTATCTGGCACTGGTATTCAAACCGGTCTGATCATCACATATATAAAGAATTATTTTAAACAATGTTGTTCAATTAAAAATAACACTCGCAACCTTCAGTTTTTGTCTGTAATTAATCAATATTGGCGTGCGATCAGTTCTCGCCGAGTACCATTTCTCACCAGTGCATTGTTACATCATTTTATCAACACATAAAATTATATACGAAAATATGATGTAACAGTGCACCAGCGAGAAATGGTCCTCGGCGAGAACTGCTCGCACGCCAGTACTGCCAGTAGTCAGATTAAAAAAAGAGAATAAAAAATTACATTCAAAACATTAACAAGGACAATTTAAGTACACATCATAACTGCTAAACAAGAAAAATTATGTGAACTGGTAGAATGGTAGGCATAGTTCTAACTTGTAACCTACATGTACAAGTACATGTACCGGGTACCCGTTGGTCTGCTATACCTCTTTAATGATACAATGATCGGCATCATAAAGATATCAAAGTCATGTTTTAACTCTGAAGTCTGAAGTATACAATTTTATTTACTTGAAGTTATGTCTACAGGGTATTCATGACTACATTTGGAGTCCTCTGCACAAGAATATATGATATGTTTCTAATTAGACCCTGCTTTGAATTTTGAGTTGAAAATTCACAATCTGTTATTTTTTTAAATAGATAAATTCAGTTACCCTTTCCAGTCCCCCATGAACCTCGAGCGAGTCTAAACACCCATGAAACATGTAAAAATTACACGTTAGTAAACAAACACCCACACCATAACAAAAACATCTAACAGTGTGCACGTACTTACATGTACATCTATACTATATACTAAATTTTAACCAGTTAACAAGAAACTTTAAAAGGAGTAAAAGCCTCACCTTCTTCAGTAACATCCACATAAATCACACACTTTAATGTCCATCTTTTCTCCTTTATTACTCGTAGCTTATCAACGGCTGATCGTCGACAGAAGTGTGGCTGTCAGAATTTCCTCGTAAACGATTCACACGAGAAAAATATCCTCCTTAAATAAATATGTAGTATTGTTCCCTGTGCATGTTCATATGTTTCACAGCAAATTGAAAATGCATGTGTACACCGAAAGAATACACAACTTCTCTTCTGCATTACGGCTCTCTCTTTTCTACAATGCCGTTCGTTACTGTTTACATTCGGCGCGCGCGCGCGGGGGTCACAAACAGGGGCGCCCCGACAAATAGTTGCACATAGAACGTTTAAATAATGTGTGTTCATTGAATTCATAAATGATATAGATGAAAAAAATGAAATTGAATCACAACAATTTATCTAAGACGCAACACAACGTAATGCAGTAAATTCCTGGGCCTTAATGTGGCATTTGTTCGCTTGTGTGTCTATGTAGACATATTAACTCGTTCATGTACGATTCTCACATATTTGTTTTATGAAATTTGAAAAAAAATATAGGACAGAACTTGTTTAATTTTATACCAAATGACATTATTTAATATATTAACAATAACTAAATTAATTTTTTTTCATAAAATGATAACGATTTTTGCTATCAGAAAAATACGTGTATGAGCTGCTGACCCCTAATTATAGGGGCCAGCCCTTTTTTCTTAATTTTAAATGAAAGCTCTCGTTATTCTAAACAACTTTTGTTCTATATGTATTAACAAAATATTTTTAGTTTAAGGGTTATAATACAAAAAGCAACAAAATTTCAGCCCCGAAAAAATCTTAAACTTTGGCGACAAATAGCACAAAAACTAACAAAGAAATTACCAAAATTTTCATGCCAGCAAAATTATAAAATGTTACCGACAATTTCGCCAAATTTCATGCATCTATCATCTGTAGTTCCCGAGATCAACTCTGGACAAAAGACCCCCCAATTTTCAATTAAAGGGCAATAACTCATAACCGGAAGTGAATTTTAAAAATTTGAAAAAAACGTCTAGAGATATTAATATCATCTACAATCCCTGAAAGTTTCATAGCAATCAGACAAAAAATGTTCGAGAAATCTCGTGCACAAAATTTGCGGGAAAAAAAAAAAAACTAGAGCAAAGCTCGTTGCAAAGCAACGAGTGGGTTTTCCGCTAATGTCGAATGCAACGCTAGAAGTACGTCTAAGAAGCAGAGTTCTTAATCTAGTAACAAAGAAACCAAAGTACAAAAAGATAAAAAAAAAACCGAATGATTTTTGGTACAACTTATCATAATCCGAATGGTTTTAAGTACGACTTAACCAAAAACCCTTAACCATTTCAAGAACGACTTAACAAAAAAACAATGTGTTTAAGTACGACTTAACAAATTTGATTTCATTTTAGGTACAAGTTAACTTTACCTTGAACTAACATCTTTTTTCTTAACCCAGAATGCAAAATTAAAATTTATGTAAAAAATCAATTTTGTTTAAAACATAATTCTGAGCAACTTTTCCTCTTCACTGCTTTTCAAAGGGTTGATCTTTCGTACTGTGTGCTCGTTGCGTCATTAATTGTCAGAAACTTATCGATGGAAAGTTTACTTTACTGTACCTCTGTGAATATTTTCTATGTAAAATTACTATGAACCAGACAACATTGAAATGGTGAACATTTCAAAGGGCCCCACTTATGTTAATTCAGAGAATTCTGCTTTGACCTTGACCTTTAACTTGAAATTTTTCCAGCTGGCATAGAACTTCTAATTCAATTTCATTCCCCCTAACATACATGCATTTTTGTTCAATCTGACCAAGATTAAGCATATTTAGAAAATAATCTACTGTCTAAAACTAATTTTAAAAAGATCTGCTATGACCTTCACATTGACAGACTTGGTTCAAGGTCACTGCACGCCATTAACCAATAAACTCTGTAAAGGTAAAATATTAGCCAAATAGGGGCTAAAAGGAGAGTATATCTATGCTCTTAAAATATGGATTTTTGTGTGTTCTGATATGACCTTGACTCTTCATCTACAAATATCATTCGAGGTCATTGCATATATTTTGATCAAAGGCATCATGTGGGTGAAGTATGAGGCTGAATGGAGCAAAGGAAGAGAAGATATACTCCGGACAAGGATTTTTAAAAATATAATTCTGCTATGACCTTCACAGTTTCTTTTCACCGAAAATAGGTTCAAGGTCACTACACACCCTTTCACCCTTTACTCAAAAGCTCTGCTTATGTGAAGTCTGAGCCAAATAGGGGTTAGTAGAAATTATATATGCTCTCAAAAAAGGATTTTTGCATGATCCGATATGAACTTTTCCTCTTCACTGCTTTTCAAAGGGTTGACCTTTCGTACTGTGTGCTCGTTGCGTCATTAATTGTCAGAAACTTATCGATGTAAAGTTAACTTTACTGTACCTCTGTGAATATTTTCTATGTAAAATTACTATGAACCAGACAACATTGAAATGGTGAACATTTCAAAGGGCCCCACTTATGTTATTTCAGAGAATTCTGCTTTGACCTTGACCTTTAACTTGAAATTTTTCCAGCTGGCATAGAACTTCTAATTCAATTTCATTCCCCCTAACATACATGCATTTTTGTTCAATCTGACCAAGATTAAGCATATTTGGAAAATAATCTACTGTCAAAAACTAATTTTAAAAAGATCTGCTATGACCTTCACATTGACAGACTTGGTTGAAGGTCACTGCACGCCATTAACCAATAAACTCTGTAAAGGTAAAATATTAGCCAAATAGGGGCTAAAAGGAGAGTATATCTATGCTCTTAAAATATGGATTTTTGTGTGTTCTGATATGACCTTGACTCTTCATCTACAAATATCATTCGAGGTCATTGCATATATTTTGATCAAAGGCATCATGTGGGTGAAGTATGAGGCTGAATGGAGCAAAGGGAGAGAAGATATGCTCCGGACAAGGATTTTTAAAAATATAATTCTGCTATGACCTTCACAGTTTCTTTTCACTGAAAATAGGTTCAAGGTCACTACACACCCTTTCACCCTTTACTCAAAAGCTCTGCTTATGTGAAGTCTGAGCCAAATAGGGGTTAGTAGAAATTATATATGCTCTCAAAAAAGGATTTTTGCATGATCCGATATGATCTTCACCCGTTACCTAGAAATTTCATGCAAGGTCACTGCACATCGTTTAACCATAGAGACATTCTGCGAGTATTAGCCAGATTGGACCAAAGGGAAAAAAGATATGCCCCAGACAAGGATTTTATATATATAATTCTGCTATGACCTTAACCTTATACCTAAAAACATGGTTCAAGGTCACTGCGCATCCTTCAACCAAAGGAACCCTGTGGATGAGGTATGAGCCAGATTGGGCCAAGGGGAGAGAAGCTATGCTCCAGTCAAGCAATCTCGGATGGACAGACGGACAAATTGATCACTAGAAGGCGCCCGCATAAACATGCCTTTTTATCTAATTTAAAATAGTATCCATGCTATCTGCCCTTGGTGAATAGTCATCAAAACCATTCATCAGCAGAATTTGATTTCCCTCCTTTTTAAGGTGGTATGGGACATCTGTCGATATTAATGTGGATTAAAGTACTATATAATTGAAAAATTTTCACTGGTTTAGAATTTTCAAATTTTACAATATTTAACCAAAAAATAGCTTTTAAAAATATTTGAAAAGGTAAAAATTGCAAAAACCCCAGTGGGATTCGAACTCATGACTTACAGGTTCCTAGTAAACCCTCTAACCCACTGCGTTAAGGAGTTAGGTGACCATTTTTGAAAAGAAACTACGTGTACTTATATAATTACACTTTATTTTATTGTTTATTTCGATAAACAATACGTCACAACATGGAAGTGTCCCATATCACCTTAAACTCCGAACACCTCTGACCTAATAAGATCGCTGCATTAAATACAAAGTTTGATTTAACTCTAATTTGTTTATCATCAAGAAATTCTGCATCGCTGACAAATAAAGTTTTCTTCTGTATAATGAAATACCAATTAACTGACTATTCGGACAATAGCAAGTTTATTGTCCCACTCCACAGCAACTATTTCCCTTGGCTTTGCCTCATTAAATAGTTGCTGTCTTGGGTGACAATAAACTTGCTATTGTCCTCATACCCAGTAAATACTAAATAGGCATATAATATCCCATCCACCTACATTTCATGTTATATAACCTCCCGTTTGTAACCTTCAATTTCACAGTAAAGTCAACACATCTGTCATAGCCGCAAGTTTCACAATTTATTTCTGCTTCTCATGTACTTAAAATTAGGGGCCTTAATATTGCTTACCAATTCCAACAAGAGACATCCCTCTAACTATTGATAATCATTAAAATTCATTTCATGAATCTACGCAACAATGATAAACCTTCAAGTAAAGTCACTCTCAATTTTACAAAAATATTGACGGTACTTTATCCGAAACTGTTCCTCGTACCTTTAACTTAGTACACTAACATTTTTATGAAAAGACGGTTTGTCTTAGAATAAGAAAGCTAATGCAATTCTGAGAAAATGAATACCAATATTGCCAATTCCATTGAGGTTTAATAAAAATATGGCCATTTAAGTGAACCCACCATTTCCAATTTCCTTTAGTAAACACAGATTTACAGGGTTCTCCATATTAAAACATCTTTACCTGACCTTTTAGAGGTCAACTGTTGTTCAACCACCTTTAAAAAGAAACCTTATTCAATACAACATATGCCTACATGATATAATCATGATAAAAGCTTCACATAACTTAGAAATACCCTTACATGTATACCCCCCCCCCAAATCTTTTGATTTTCATAAAAAGTCATGGTTTGAAATGTTTTACCTAATTTTATGAAACTTGTGGCAATTTCCCTGAGTCATTTCTCACACATATTTGAAAACAATCATCAATGATTGTAAAATTTGATCTTTATTTGTTTATTGTATGATTTGTACCATTTTAATTAACAAATAGACAGCTGTCCTGCTTGTGATTTTTTGTTTTCATGAAAAAAGTAAGCTAACAATCATATTTAGTGAATATCTAATCTATTCTGATTTCTAGTCTCCTTCTAACCATGCTAAAACAGTAAGTTACAACCTACAAGTTAGACATCTGCCTTAAATTAAAATTAAATTCAAACACACCCAGGTAGCTGGAGACAGATCGAGTTGATTTCCATGAAAAATTTTCAAGTTTGACATGTTTTTCTACTTTTTTTTATGCATATATACCTTAGAAAGGTAGAAATAGGTTGTTTCTTGTTCATTTCAAAAGTAATTATCATAGCAGATGTTATTTCAAAGTCAAATGTACATTTACATATCCTACATGTAATCTTAATGCAGACAATCAAATAGGGGGGGGGGGGGATTTTTCAATGATGTAAACACATCTAAATATCTTTATGAAATAAAAAATAAAGGAAACATAATTGCATACTTTTATTGAAAAACAAATTTTCACAGCAATTATGAATTTCTTTATAAACAGCCTTAATTTTGTTTTCATAATTTCTTATCAAACACAAACCACAACATGGCATGATGCTTTCTTCAAGTTCCATTATTGTTCATGCATTATCGGATTTAATTTGAATTACCGGTAAATAGTCTGTAGAACACAAGGAATATGCATGTGGATAGAGGTGACAGGTTAATTTCAGGAGCTGACCCACAAGAATCAACAGGTACCGGTAAAAGCCATGTGGTAACAAGAGTCTGTTTTGAGCTGAAATAAAAAAAAAATAATTAGCTGTGTTTACATACATGTACTAGTAATAGCTGTGTTTACATTAACATATGCATAGTATATCTGGAAAAAATACACTGACCATGCAGTGTAATAGGTATGACATATCCCAATACATGACATAACATTTAGGCAGTACAAGATCAAAAATTTGCATATCAAGTCATAATATAATATTAAAAAATTTTCATAGGTATAAACACTTATCAAATTGAGAGAGAGAAAGTTTGAGAGAGAGAGAGTTTATTACCATACTTGTAGTGCAACAGTCAATATTTCAATTCGTAAATTACAAACGAATATTACCCACCGAACAGCGTCAAAGTACATGTACTGGTATTAGCTTCTGGTATACCATTTTTTATCAATTCTACTGTGTTTTTTTTTT
Organism: Magallana angulata; assembly: GCF_025612915.1. Taxonomy (NCBI): domain Eukaryota; kingdom Metazoa; phylum Mollusca; class Bivalvia; order Ostreida; family Ostreidae; genus Magallana; species Magallana angulata. Next base: position 55,502,214 of record NC_069118.1, read on the forward strand.
TTGCAAATAAATTTAGCGAGGGTTTTTGCTTATTTTCTTATAAATCACATGTTTTAAAAACAATACTATGTGTAATAAGCATAAAACATGTATGAGTAAACTTAATGAAGAATTTTTAATAGATTATTTTTCACAGAATGTGGTACATTACATGTATGTCAATCTTTATAAAACTAGCGTATATTTCGTGCGCCATAAATTGCAAGTTTTTTGTAAATATCATTTACTTGCATGATAGGTATATATGGTCTAACCAAAATTTTCTTCATAAAGCTACAGCTGTATGTACCACATATATGTTTTGTCACAAGTATACATTTTAAAAAAAAAAACCCAAATTCCAACAGTTGAAATAAACTCAACTCATTCTCTGATAAGTTCATTGTGTTTTGTGCGTGCATATCGTATTTGTCTACTGCAACAGCAGCCAATCAGCGGTAAGCTGAATCCACAAAAAGAAAGTTTGTGTTTTAGGAGCGGGTAAATTGTTTATGCGACACTGTCAAGAAAACCACACCAAATAATAACAAGAAACATAAATATTCACTTATATGTATTGTGTTGTAAAGTAAAGGTTTTTAACACTTATTGCATCTTTCAAAACATGTGATGACCTTTAATCATCTGTCATATATCTGATATACATGTATATGTAAAAGATGGGAGAAATAACGACGGAACAAAGTGGAATTCGAACCTGGCCCTCTGAATCTCTAGTCAAGTGCTCTACCAACTGAGCTACATGTATCTGGCACCGGTATTCAAACCAGTCTGACCGTCACATTCCTTCCCCCTTAAATGATCTTCACCCTCGAAGATCACCCCTGGCAGGAGTTAACCTGTTAGTTCCAGGGGTTGGTCACAACACCAATATTGTAACAGGATGGGAGAAATAATGAAGGACCAAACCGGGATTTGAACCTGGGCCCCCTGAATCTCTAGTCAGGTGCTCTACCAACTGAGCTATCTGGCACTGGTATTCAAACCGGTCTGATCATCACATATATAAAGAATTATTTTAAACAATGTTGTTCAATAAAAAATAACACGCGCAACCTTCAGTTTTTGTCTGTAATTAATCAATATTGGCGTGCGATCAGTTCTCGCCGAGTACCATTTCTCACCAGTGCATTCACTGCATTGTTACGTCATTTTATCAACACATAAAATTATATACGAAAATATGATGTAACAGTGCACCAGCGAGAAATGGTCCTCGGCGAGAACTGCTCGCAGGCCAGTACTGCCAGTAGTCCGATTAAAAAAAGAGAATAAAAAATTACATTTAAAACATTAACAAGGACAATTTAAGTACACATCATAACTGCTAAACAAGAAAAATTATGTGAACTGGTAGAATAGTACGCATAGTTCTAACTTGTAACCTACATGTACAAGTACATGTACCGGGTACCCGTTGGTCTGCTAAACCTTTCTAATGATACAATGATTGGCATCATAAAGATATTAAAGTCATGTTTTAACTCTGAAGTCTGAAGTATACAATTTTATTTACTTGAAGTTATGTCTACAGGATATTCATGACTACATTTGGAGTCTTCTGCACAAGAATATATGATATGTTTCTAATTAGACCCTGCTTTGAATTTTGAGTTGAAAATTCACAATCTGTTATTTTTTTAAATAGATAAATTCAGTTACCCTTTCCAGTCCCCCATGAACCTCGAGCGAGTCTAAACATCCATGAAACATGTAAAAATTACACGTTAGTAAACAAACACCCACACCATAACAAAAACAAACAGTGTGCACGTACTTACATGTACATCTATACTATATACTAAATTTTAACTTTAACTTTTTTAAACTTTAAAAGGAGTAAAAGCCTCACCTTTTTCAGTAACATCCACATAAATCACACACTTTAATGTCCATCTTTTCTCCTTTATTACTCGTAGCTTATCAACGGCTGATCATCGACAGAAGTGTGGCTGTCAGAATTTCCTCGTAAACGATTCACACGAGAAAAATATCCTCCTTAAACAAATATGTAGTATTGTTCCCTGTGCATGTTCATATGTTTCACAGTAAATTGAAAATGCATTTGTACATCGAAAGAATACACAACTTCTCTTCTGCATTACGGCTCTCTCTTTTCTACAATGCCGTTCGCTACTGTTTACATTCGGCGCGCGCGCGGGGGTTACAAACAGGGGCGCCCCGACAAATAGTTGCACATAGAACGTTAAAATAATGTGTGTTCATTGAATTCATAAATGATATAGATGAAAAAAATGAAATTGAATCACAACTATTTATCTAAGACGCAACACAACGTAATGCAGTAAATGCCTGGGCCTTAAAGTGGCATTTGTTCGCTTGTGTGTCTATGTAGACAAATTAACTCGTTCATGTAACGTTACGATTCACACATATTTGTTTTATGAAATTTGAAAAAAATAGGGCACAGAACTTTTTAAATTTGATACCAAATGACATTATTTAATATATTAACAATAACTGAATTAATTTTTTTTCATAAAATGATAACGATTTTTGCTATTAGAAAAATACGTGTATGAGCTGCTGACCCCTAATTACAGGGGCCAGCCCTTTTTTCTTAATTTTAAATGAAAGCTCTCATTATTCTAAACAACTTTTGTTCTATATGTATTAACAAATTATGTTTAGTTTAAAGGTTATTATACAAAAAGCAACAAAATTTCAGACCCCCCAAAACCTTAAACTTTACCGGCAAATAGCTTAAAAACTAAAAAACATTTTGCCAAAATTTTCATGCCAGCAAAACTATAAAATGTTACCAACAATCCTGCTAAATTTCATGCAACCATCTTTTGTAGTTCCCGAGATCAACTCTGGACAAAAGACCCCCCAATTTTCAATTAAAGGGCAATAACTCATAACCGGAAGTGAATTTTAAAAATTTGAAAAAAACGTCCCGAGATATTAACATTGTCTACATACCCTGAAAGTTTCATAACAATCAGACAACAAATGTACGAGAAATGGCCTACACAAAATTTGCGGATAAAAAAAAAAAATAATAATAAGAAACAGTAGAATAACAGAAGGGTTTTCCGTTGAAAAACGGAAAACCCTAATAATAATAAGAAACAGTAGAATAACAGAAGGGTTTTCCGTTGAAAAACGGAAAACCCTAATAATAATAATGATAATGCTAAATAATTTCAACTCAATGTAGCGTACAAATCAGTCTTGTTGGATTGTTTTAATTTTTGTGATAGATGAGTTTAGTATAAATAACGTAGATGTCAATATGCATTACTGGTCAAAGAGAGATAACTCCAATATATCAGACATTTTTCTTCATGAGAGAGAAAGAGTATATGAAAATTTTGATTTTGTGCTGACTGAATAAAATACTTGTTTACTTCTTCTGTGAAAATCCATACAAATATTAAAAAGAACATATCTTTCACAGTATGACCCCCCATAACTCATGAGTTTATTGCTTATTACAACATATGTATTAAATGATGTCCGAATGTCTTCAAATAATAATGTCATTGTTAAGCCGCACCATTGCAACATCAACACTAAGAAGATGGGCGAAGGTGGGTAATTTTAAGCCCATAAAAGTAAATATATAGGACAATTAATTGTAAATAAAAGGCATATATAGCAACGCACGGGAACGGGGAGCTCACATGTTTGCAAATCACAGTATGGCTATACAAAATTGTCCCTCCACTTTTCTGTAACTGTAAAAAATGTATTGAAATTATTCATCAAAAAGCGTGATATAAATTACTGTAATAAAGTTTTCAGTAGTAAATAACAACCCCCTTCCCTGCAACAACACCCCCGAATATAAATTTCGATTTTTTTTATTTTTGCACTTCAAGATTTTTAGGGGTATGGCTGCCCTCTTCAACCTCGAATTCAAAGCAATGCTCTGTGCAAATTATAACATTTTCACCATATTTACGTCGTCAACTTTGTATTTTTTAAATTTATTTTCAATTCACGGCTCATTATCCAAACAAAATACCGGGAAACGACGGGAGCACAATTACAGCATAATATGAAACCAATAAATCATAATCGATAGATTGTGAACTACTTGTTTGTTCTAGCTAAATATCTGTAAGAGTTAAATGAACATGTTTGTGTCTTTACTTCTGAGTGTCTATCTTTAAAACATTGAGCTTTTAGCAATGGCGACTACTAGACCTAGACCTTAAGATTTCGATGATTTATTTTAAAAGTAATCATAACTGTTATATACCTTTATAATAAAAAATAAGTAATTAAAATAATACTGTGTTTAACATCTTGATTGTAGAAAAACACAATCTTTCCTGAATGAAAGGCACTGTCATGACTGTCTTATTTCAAAACATGCTTATTTTTTTTTTAGTAATTTTCAAAGCAAGAAATAAGTGGCTTATTTTGAAAACCGGCGTACTATCAAATCCGGCTAATTCTCAAGGTTTTAAGGTATTGATAATATATGCGCGGTTCTAGAAGGGGAGGGGTGAGGAGAGTCCAGTCCCCCCCCCCCCCGCAAAATTTAAATTTCTTTATATCTACAAAATAAAATTGCCAAAAATATGCCTCAGACCCCCCCCCCCCCCCCCAACTCATGAACGTCGGACCAAATTCTAGATCCGCGCATGTAATAACTAGTATATCCATATCAACGTCTTCAAATAGTGCCACATTTCAGAAACTCAAAGCCGAGTATTTCATGTTTTTATAATTGAAATAAGGCAATGTAATTCAACAAATGGATGACGCGATGAATTTTTTCGTTACAATAAAACATTCAACCAAACGTTTCAGGAAAATAAACAAGAGCCCATGGGTCTTGACGGTCACCTGAGTACATGTACTATAGCCCTTGGCTGAACCTTTCAGGTAGTCTATTGTTTTTTTTTTTATTTTCATGTTTACAAACGTCGATTCATAAAAAGGGGAAAGGGGTTACAGTTTTAACAATTTTTACCAGATCACGCAAACATTCAGACATTTTCCTCCATCCGTTTGAATCAGAAAGTCCATTTCAACTTTACCGTAATATTCAAAATGATGTGGTCAAAAACTAATTAAAACCAAATAACAAAGTTGTTTACAAATCATTTATTAGACATGAAAACACATTATTTAAAGTACACAATGTACAACTGCAGGGTTTATTACTAGTGAGTAAGAAACAAAAGTTACTCAATCTTCAATGACAGAAATATTGATGGACAAAGATTAAATAAACACCATTCTAATGTTCAACAAATGTGGTACCTTCAGTTTTTCTGCTTTGAGAAAAGAAAATGTATGATTTATATTTTTATTCTTATTAAAATCATTGAAATTAACTCATAACTTAATATAAACATGATAAAGGAGAGCTAAAAAAGATTTTTACAGATATTTATCAACATTAACATGTTTTGATTTCTTTGACAAATACCAAACAAGGTTTCTCTGATTGTATTCTTATAATGTACACAGTTTGTTTAGACATTAAATGTATAAACATTTAATTCATTGACAATACAATGACTACACTAAAACAGTTTGTTATTATGATATATAAACATGATAAACAAAACAATGATATTGTTGACATGAACTAAATGGACGTATATTTTATATGCATGACTCTATTATATAATATAATTAATTATCTTTATGCTAATACATGTTATATATATACAGACAGTCAGTTTGTCAACATGTAATACATACAATGTTACACTGCTGTGTAATGTTCTAGACATATTGTATTTTCATCACTGTACCTGTGTACTCAGCCACAATGAGGTTGTCTCTGGTGTCCACACATAAACCCCGTGGATACTGTAAACAACAGTTGTCAATGTAGCGGAGGAACTGTCCGTCCTGATCCAGGATGTGGATACAGAAGTTGTTATAGTCTGCTGTCAGGATCCGACCCTGGCTGTCTGTTGTGATGCCGTGTGGATAGAATGATCCCTTGGTAGTAGAGGGAGCACCAGTGTAGGTAAACCGGAGTTTCCCGGCCTGATTGACCACCACTACTGCATAGGCTCCAATGTCTGACACACAGATATCTAGGTTCCTGTTCTCACTGATGTATTTACTGTTAGATAATTCACCATATGAATAGAGAGGTTGTACTTTGTCGTCGTACTGAATACTTTGTTTCTCTGTGGAGCCAGAGTAACACACAACTTTTGTTTGTTTATCATCATCACTGTCCATGACAACCAGGAGGTCACCAGAGGAGGTACTACAGACACCGAGAGGTCTCCACCCCTGTAGTTCAATCACTGTCTGTATCTGTGTATTCTTCACTATGTTCACAGTTCTATCATCGTAATCAGTATAAACTAGATCCCCACGCCTTGTCACTGCTATGTCCTCTGGATAGTTCCCTGACTTGGTTTGGACTGACTTCAATAGTTTCTGACTGAGGTTGTAGAGTCTCATGATTTTGTCATCACCACACGTCCATATCTCCTCATCACTCAGACAGGACACACGGCTTAATGATCCTCTATATTCGGTGAATATCCCTGTGATGGTCCGTGGTACATCAATGAGCGGTCTGTCCGAGGGAGAGGACTCAGCACCGGGAGATTCCATGGTGTAGCCATGTTCTTCTGTTTTGATAGATGACGCTGACAGAGAACCAAACTGTTGATAAAGCTGTTCTTTGTTGATCTTCTGAGGGGTAAAACTTTGTAAGGACACTGTGAGTTTAGGAGGCAATCTTCTGAATTCATCATTCCTGGATTTGTAGGCAGAGACACGGCTGACATCATTGGAGTCCAGTAACGTCTTTAGTTCAGTAATGGTCTGTGTGATTTCAGAAATGGTGTGTTTAATTTCATCTTCCTGTTTGTCTAAGACAGCCAGGTATTTGGTGTCCGTTTCCTCCACATTAGATTTCATGTTTCTGATAATGGTGTTTATTTCTCTGTGCAAGTCTTCTCCATGTCTGTCGATTTCTGTTGTTAATTTCTGGGAGTTTTCATTCAGAGCAGATTTCTGGACTGGGATAATGGATGCAATCTCTTGGTATTTGGGATAAATGGATTTCTCTAATTAAGGTCTTCCGTTTCCAACGGAAGACCTTATAGTTTTCGTACTGTTTCTTATTATTATTATTATTTTTTTCCACGAATTTTGTGCACGTGATTTCTCGAAAACTATTCGGCCGATTTCGACCATCTTTTCACAGATGATTGCCAGTGGTCATAATTCTAGAAGTTTTTTAAAATTTTGAAATCGGCACTTCCGGTTCCGATTTACGGCCGATTTTGTCAGTTTTTACGACCCATTTTGTGCAGACATAAACTCAGAGACTATCAGAGATAGGAATATGAAATTTTCAGGATAGGTAGACAATAGGTTAAAGTTGTGCACAATGTAGTTTTTTAGCGCCAGTGGCGCCTTTTCGATGAGCTCGCCTAGTCTCGAAAATTGGGTACGAATTACGAATCAAATTTTTCATACGTTTTGATCTGTATCTTTTTATGAGTTGATATTTTGTTAAAACATATATAACAAAAGTGGTAGATAATCATAAGTCCTTTCCAACAAAATCAAGAAATAGGGGCTGGCCCCTTAAATTAGGGGTAAAGACACTCATAAACTTTATTACAAATAACTTAAAAACGATAAAGATTTTGTAATGCATTACAGAAGCAAAGTTGTTGACCGTAACAATATCTATCAGGTAAGATCGTTGCCACGCCCATTTATTACGTAATTAGGGATTTTTAGGGGCCAAAGTACTAAAACTTTGACGCAATTTATCTAGAAAAATAGACATATTTTGTTAAGCATTGTTGAAGAGAAAATGCTTGCATTGATGATTCTAATCGATTCCATTAATCAAAACACCAATGTCTGTCCCCATTAAGGATCTAGAGGGCTGGCCCCTAAAATATTCAATCATTTGTATCTAAAAATTGAACAACAATTCTAGATAAGTGTAAGAACAAAAAATGTTAGTATTCTTTTGACCCTTCAAATGAATTCAAGAAAAAGGGGCTGGCCCCTTAAATTAGGGGCCAAGATACTCGTAAACTCTATTACACATATCTTAAAAACGATCAAGATTTTTTAATGCATTATAGAAACAAAGTTGTTGGTCGTAACAATATCACTTTGTAAAACTAATTTCTAAACCAATTAATAACGTAATTAGGGATTTTAGGGGACTAAAATCTTAAACCTTAAATGTGCTGTATGTGAAAAAGCAATACTCTTTGTTAAGCATTTCAAGGGATATTGACAATTGTATGCATTATATGAAAGGGAGTGGTTGAGGGGAAATTCTGAAATTTCATTGATATTTTAATCGTATCGTTTTAAAATTGAACGGAAGACCTACTCGTTACTCGTAACGAGATCGTATCTAGTTCTTGTAAATCTGTTTGAATCATTTCTTTCCTGCTATCAATGTTTTTAATTATTTCAATAAATTTATGGCCACTGTGTTCTTCAGAGGAAAGACATGTTGTACAAATAGGAATGTCACATTGTTTACAGTAAAGTTCACATAGTTTTGTGGAATGTTTTGGGCATTTAGGAGTAGATCCTCTCTTTTCAAATGGCAGCACTTTGTGTTCTTTGGATAGATCAGAGAGATGTTCCCCCACACAGGCTTTACACAGATGTATGTGACAAATGTCACAGTACATAGGGGGGCCCGGGGTTTCACAGAGATGACACCGTAACACATCCTGGGCCCAGCGCTTGTCCATGGTCAGATACTTTTACTCATGCTCTGAAAAAATAAAAAGGTTGATATATCACTTTTCTTTTTTTTGTTCATTTGACTATTTCTTATAAAACTTTGGTGTTTTCTGAAGAAAAATATTGTTCTTCTTGCAAACAGGACACTTTAGAGCTTAAAAGACAGGAAGACATTTAAATTCTTTTAAAAAAGAATTTCTCCTACATATAACTTGCTTTAACATGTTTAAAGAATGTGACTGACTATTTAGGACATTATATCCCAAACAGGCTATGGTGACCAATTTGAGTGATTGGTCCCAACCTGTTAAACCAGGTCTGAAGGACATGTAGGACAATATCATTTAATATACAAAGCGCCGGCAAGCACTGCGAGCTCTAACTCCAAAACAAAAACAAAATGCTCCCTTTGACCTATTGAATTTTCTGTCATCAGAATTGAACCCACAATTCCAAGTAAATTGCAAATGGCTTCTCATAATATTCAGGAACAAAAATTATATTTTGAAAATAAATTGAGGATAAAAAGGCAGTTATCAAATCTAAAAGAGCCACTATCATAACTTCTCAGCTATTTTTGTAACCAAGGGCAGCATGATCTTAATGCTCTGATGAGAGTGAGATTTTTCAAAGTGAAGCTACAATTACATTACTTAAATTGCACTGAAACATGCATTGCTTCTAACAAATTCTAGATGTCACACCGGACAGTCAATCTCACTTTGCTTACTTTACAGATGCATCATATCAAGGACCAACCCAGGGGGCAACTTGGGCAAAATAGACATTTTTTGATTGGTAACTTTGCCGGAATTTACTCCGAAAGAGAAGTTGAAGTCGCCCTGTATTATGAGTTCACAATCTTGTAAATTAACCCCAAATTAAGGCAATGAAATGATAAAAACTTATTTTTAACACATTTTCACAGCCTCAGTTATCTTTTGTTATAATTAATTACTCAAAAAAGTCTTATCTTTAGGGGTTATAAATACGGGAGATGCAACCACATACTGTGCAACTGATGTTTATTTCTTATAGTGTTGATATTACAATTAGTTGTTAACTTGTAATTAGTTAATAACTCTGCCAAATTAATGCAAAAATAATTATGAAACCGTTTGTTACAGTTATTTTAAAAAAAAAAGATCTTGTACATAACGGTTGTAATTGGGTCAAAGGGTCGGACTAATACATTACTGTCAACGCCGATGACGGGATCCCGTATTTTCCGCAAACCCCGCGGTCAAAATAAGATGTCTCCGGTAAAACCGCGTACCCCTGCGGTAGAGTTGTCCAGCAAAACAACACCACCATGGTCTTGATGATAAATTATAGGTGAATAAAAGTATTGGACTGAAGCGCAAGTTATCTCCCTCCACTATAAAATATCTGACAGCTACACGACACTACAGGTACATGTATATATCATTTTAATTACTGGAACTATCTAGAATAACATACGATATATATCTTTAAAATGTTACATTTTTAGAGTAAATTTAAAATAATTAATCATTGCTTCTTCATTTAGATACTTGACGATGTATTTTTACAATCCATTCAAACTGACATAGACTATTCAAAAATTGATAAGTATGCTTGGCAGCTGGATTATAATGTTTTTTAATTTTTATTATTCAATCTTATTAAATGTGAAGAAGTATTGAATATTCTCTATTTAATCTACGTAAACTGCATACCAAGTAAATTAAATTGATGAAATGCTTTTGTTAATAAATAACTAGTGTTGTTCTGTTATTCTAACCCGATATGCTTGTTATATCACTGCTCTCTTTAACTCCATTATTTCAGCTGTTATTCTTTACAAGAAATGGTATGAGGTTGTTAATTTACATCACAAAACAACATGGGAAATTGTACATGTTATTAAATGCATACATCTCGAATTACTTTTTAAAAAATCCAATGCAAACTGTGTTTGTACACTTTTTCTTTTATTTCATATTGTGTATATTAAGGAAGGAGTCTTCTCGTTATCAAACATACTTCTTATAATAATAAAGAACTATATATGATAAGAATTAAATTTGGCCCCCATAATTCATCATTTTTTAAAGTGTTTCAATTACAATAAAATGTTATGTTATAATTTAGAAGAGTTCATATAAAATATATTTTTCACATATTTGTTTGATTTTTTTGCACTCACTTGCAGTATATGACGTCGGAAGTGACGATATTTCCAAAATTCAATCAAAATCAGTCGAAATTGACTTTTTTCTCATTTTTTACGAATGGGAAATATAGAGCGCATGCTTGAACCAGAACAAATTTTTTGTCACTTATTAGTCTTGTCTAGATACATCTCTGATTAAAATATTTTGTTGGTTCAAGCATGCGCTCTATGTTTCCTGAAAGTAAAACTTCTTGAAAACAAGCTTTTTTTATGCTAAAATGCAAAAATGGCGGAAAAAGGCTGTCTTTACAATGCCGTATTTCTAAATTGTGGGCACTTGAATCAAAATGAACATTAATTTAAAACATCACATATATATCTGTACAAAGATAACAAAGAGTTACAGTAAAATAATGATATTCCTTTTAGGGGGCCATTTTAGGCCCATACCATATATAGTCCTTTTTAAAAATTGACACAGTAAAACAGATCATATAACCAAATGATTCTAACAGTTTAATTAAATTTGACCTTGTTTTCACATAATGGTCAGGTCAAGGTCACTACTTTTTCCCCCCTACTTAAAGGATGATAAAAATAAATTTAGTTCTTTTTAATTATGTAGACATCTGTTTAAGATATGAAGGTTCTATTCCTCAATGAAATGATAAAATATCAGAATGCCTATCAGCTTATACACTGTACTACTAAATGGGAATAAATTTTATATATTGCCTAACCCACATTTCCTCTAATTTTCACAAATTTGGAAGAAATTTTGATACTTTTTTAATGCTTCCAATAATAAAATATTTCTGATATTTATGTATTATGAAGACTTAATATAAAGATATAAATTGACAGAAAAGCTAATATATTGACCATTTTATAAGAGAGAAAAACTGATTTTAGTGATTTTTTCTACACAAATCAATGTACAGAATGGGTGCTTTAAAAAGCTTATAAAAATATAATTTGCTTGGCAAATCTTATTTTAAAAACAAATTCTGAAACCCAAGTATCATATCATAAGTTAACATTACTTAAAAAATCCAACATTAATGTTATTGTTTTCAAAGTGCTAAAACAGACTCATTATTCTACAGCAATTCTGAATTGCGAAACGTGATATTTTTCTACACCAATATTCCGCCCAAAAATAAAGTATTTCTTAGATTCTAAATATTGATAACTATTTCTATGCAAAATTGTACGATAGTAAGAAAGAAAAAAATATACTATTTTAATTTCCTTGATTTAAAGAACATTTATGTTTTAACTAGTCGATAACTAGTCGATAACCAGAAAAGACTCCTTCCTTAATTATGAAATTGTGTACGGCTTCGTCTAATCGTACAACACCGCCCATTGCCTATCTTACAGAGGAGGCTTATTGATTATTATGAGCGTCGCCGATCTTGATTTCATCTTTATGTGAGAGAGGGAAATTGGGTAATGCGCTTTAACCTCCTCCCCCCACTTTCAATTTGCTTCAGACGCCACTGCATTCATTTGCAATATACTAATATTAAATATTTCTAAGTTTAGTATTCATAATAGACAGTATACATCGTGACTGAATCCAACATGCAGTTTCAGGTGGAGGGGGCGGTTACAAAAACGTTATTTGAAGCTGATACTACATTTATTTTGTACAAGTTCTGTGACCGTAGGTAAAAGCTCTCCGCGTAGCATGTGCGATTTAAAAATGGCTGCAGTGAGGAGAGCGATGAATTAACTGCTATGCAAAAGGATTAAATAACTGCGGGGGGAACGCGGTTAAATACGGGATCAGCGTTGTTGGTACTGTACCTCCAAAATATACAGAAATAGAGAGACTGAATTTATTGTCAATTAGCTAAAACAATTACAAAACATTTCATCTATAAAATGTGTGAATACATCAAATAAATTAAATTTAATAAATTGGATAAGTTTTTATTAATTTTAAAAGTTGTTTTATTTTTGATTGACTGCTTCTAATTTAATTTAAATTATTAAAGAGACAGTACAGGTGCAAACACATATTTGAATAACTTCAGATTTACCCATTGTTTCGCTAGGAAATAAGAAATAACGTTGATTGTAACAGTCGAAATAGATGAAAATCCCTTTCACATACTTAATTAATGTAATTATGAGCTTCCGGAAATTTAAGAGTCGTACAAACCGGAATAATCTTATATCATTTATTTGTACCGCGTGGATTTTGATGGACAGTAATTGACACGTGCTGACAACTACAAGATATTTGCCCGACTCCGATCATTGTGGTATACGAGGTAAAAAGGACTCTCTAAACGGAACACATGATCACTTTTTCGATAATCTATTAATGGTTTTCCAATTTCGGTTCATTTTAAATGAACAGACATAAATGAGTCAAATAACCCCTCAAGGAGCCTCAGTTACAAAAATAAATTTAGCTTGTAGTCAACTCCTGTGATAAGCACGCAAAATACATGCTTACAAAATAATAATTGTGTTTATTTAAAAAACTTTGAACAACTATTACCTGGGAGAAGTAGAAAAGGCATATTTTTATCAACAAACATGTACAGGAGAATCTCTACGAGCCCTGCATGTGTTTTGTTCACAGTAAATACGCATGCGTAATAGTATAAAGGGCTGACCCTGTAACACGTTGCGATGTGTTTATGTGATAGGTTATACGTAATTATTAATTTTAATGAAATAATTAGATTTATTTAATGGAGAACTTTGTAATTTTCTGAAAATTTATACATTCATGAGTAGTACAAAAATACCGATGACGATCAGAAAATTTTTTAAGTCGTTTTTTTTATAAGATGCAGCGTACTGTCTCTTTAAAGGTTAAATCTGTGTATATCATCATTAGCGTTATGCCGTTGTCAAGTAAGGTCTCCCTGATTTCTCAAACTTCTTCCTATTTTTGTGTTAGGGAGAAGTAGTCTCCCTAATATTTTGCTCTAGGTTGGTCCCTGCATATATTAATGTACCAAAGAACCTTATTTGTGTAATGATATTAACTAAAAATAGTTCGTTATTTTTCAATGTGAACGTCAGTTCCAGTTGTTTGTACGTAGCATTTCATGATGTAAATAATAAGTTTGATAGGTCAGTCGACTAAGTGATAGCTAGTGAGAACACCCCCACAAATCATTCTTATCATCTCCTGTTTTCCTTTACCAGGCCTGTACTCTATGAATTGGTGTGTTGTATATATAACCATAGTTATATTTTTGATGTTTTCCCTTGACAAGTTGTATTTCAGTTTTTACAGAGTGTTAATTGCAATGGGATATATACCTTTTTTAAAATCATTTATAAAATAAAATGCAACAAAATTTTCCCAGGGTGTTATGGAAACAAATCACAAAAGTTTCTCCACATCAAGTGAATACTTAAGTTCATATCTTATTAGACCATTAAAAATTTAGTAATATAACAATGGAATAGAAATGAATGGACAAACCGTTGTTTCATACTTATGATTGATTAATTTCATTTTGATCACTACATATGTAGGGTGAGATTTTTCTTTTCTATGCTGCGCTCGCCTCAACAGTTGCACCAAAAACATATCATATATAACCAAGGGTGTGTTCAATAGAACGAGTGCTCGCAAACGCTCACTAAAATTTGTGTTGCAGGTATAGGGAATTTTGGCGAGCATGTGCAACACCCGCTCTATTGAACACACCTTCGGAACGTATACATCCCTATTACCAGTTAACACATTTTCTTGATTTTCATATACAGGCTTAAAAAATTTCAGTACCGGTAATATTCGAGTGAATTAAAATATGCTATAGGAGGCCCAAGGGCCACATCGCTCACCTGAGAATAAAGTCAATGAAAAGCTTTAACCGTCTTTAGAGTATCAAATACAAAATGTCTAGACAACTTCATAATTGGTTTTTGAAAGATTTTTCTCTGTGTATTCCTGTTTAGAAATTCAACTCTCCTATAGTAGCCCAACACTAACTCCAGAGATTATAATTCATAAACTTGAAACTACAATACCTGAGTGGTTGTGCTCAAGTTACAGCTTTTCAGGATTGGTTTTCGAAAATTAGATTTTCCTCCATGTATTCCTACATAAAAATTTGTACCCAAGCTGTTGCCCCACTGTATCCCTTTGCCCAATAATGCTTTGTGCCAAGTTTGGATGAAATTGACCAAGCAGAAGATGAAAATGTTGAAATTTACAACAACGACAATGACAGACAATGGCCAAATTTTGATCAGAAATAAAAACTAAATTGACAATTACTGGCAAACAACCAATTCTTGCCAAGAACCATTTCTCGCCAGTGTATTGTTACGTCATTCTATCAACACAATGACATAAAATCATGTACAAAATATGACATAACAATGCACTGGCTAGAAAAGGTACTTGGCATGAATATAAGGTTGCACGCCAGTAGAGATAAAACACTAGGTTTAAATTATCAACTTAATCAGATAATAGTTACATGTATTAATACCTACAGTTAACAAATTACAAACCTTTTCACCTCCAACTCAAAATGGCGACAATGCGCTTCAGCTTTGGTTTTTTCTCTTCCTGGTTAGGTTTCCTGTATAAAATCACGTGATTGAGTAGTTTCAATACAACACAAAACCAAACATTGCGGGCAAATCTACTATAGTAATTGTGCTGTTTTAATGTCTGACAAGTTGAAGAGCAGTCACATTAATCTTAATTATCCTATTAAATTACAAAGATGACTAGATGATTTTAGTTTCATGATATGCTAGCCAATAGTCATCATGGTCATAAAGCTAGATAATTTGAAAGGACAGCAACATTTTAACGATTCCCTCATAACTACTCATAAGCTGGTACATTTTAGGCAATTTCGCCGACTCTGTTATAGCATTAGATTAAAATAATTCTTCAATAATCAGTAATAACATACGTTTAACGAACTACGCACCTCATAAAGATCTACAACTCAAAATGGCGACAATATCCATGTTTGATCTTCCTAGTTCATGTTTACTCCTCTTCCTCAAGTTCCTGGTCGGCGGCCTATTAAAATCACGTGATTGATTTAAATAAAAGACAAAATCAAGTTCCGGATAATATGTTTTATTGCTTTCGATAAGTTTGGCGAGTATCTAGTACATTTTGGAACGATGTGTTTATTATGCAGCGTACAGATGTAGTCAGACGATAGGAATAAGTCATTTTAACATTTTCCAATCTAGATCTCGTCAGAAATCGCTGGAGAAACGGAAGAACTTGTTTAAAACATAGCTTGAAACGAGGACCCCCTATAAATCCAAGATGGCGAGTGTCGTCCCTTTACTTTTTTTAATGTACATTGAATACACTTTTTTAACATGACTGAAACGGGGGATTTCAGTGAATTTATTTATTGCAATACACAGAAATACACATAAGATTACCAATTTTAATAATTTTTTTCTTGGGGAACAAATAATTAGGAAATTCACTATCCAACAACCAAGCCCCTGTGGCTTAGTGGCTACTGTTAGTGGCTGCTAGCTTCAGCCTGGTTGCGTATGGCTGTGTTCGAAAGCACATTGGTCGATGTCTGGTTAAAAAAAAGAGAAAGATATCAATTGCTACTCATAATTTTACTGCGTATGAAAAAGGATGGACAATACCTTGTAAACACATTAAATCATATGTGTGCGCGCTAAAATTTAACACATAGCATGTTATGCTGATTAAAAAAAGCAATTTTTGGAGGTTTCGCTTTCCGCCGCCATTTTTAAACTACCTGACCAGAGACAGACCAGAGACTCTCCTTTGGTTTGACCACGGTTTCATTTTAGTAGGACTAAAGTGGGTTCGATCTCATTTTAGTCGAACTAAGGTGACCGTGGTTTGTGATCGAACTCGCTCTTTATGTGTTGATAAAATGACGTCACAATGTACTTGCGAAAAATGGTACTCGGCAGGACTGGCCCCGAGGTTATAAAACTTTTTTCATACTCGTACTCGTACTCATACTCCGTACTCCGAGTATGTGCTCCACTGAGTACGACTTTAAAAACCGAGGTTATAAAAGTTTTGGAGTATGCTCTCCGCTGAGTACTATTTGGAGTATGCTCCAAAAGCCGATCGATGAATTTTTACGTCTCTGAAGAAAGACAGAGAACGGTAATTCATGTAAATAGTCCTGGCATGTAGGCAAACTGTACATGTATTCAGATTAATTATTTATTAACAAAATATAACACATTATTTACATGTACATATTACCTTCTACATCTGCAAGCATGGAGATGTGTCTGCATCTATAACTTATGAATTTTTGAGCAACAGAGACGATAAATCCAGTGTAATTGGTAAAATTATCAACAAATTGTGTTTATGTCAAATCTCTCTCTCTCTCTCTCTCTCTCTCTCTCTCTCTCTCTCTCTCATGAGACTCAGATAGTGATTCATGCATGTGATGATTAAGTATAATTATGTTGTAAGGAACGATATGAATATAAAAGAAAGAAGTAAGAATTTACACGGATATGAAGAGAGTATTTCAACATAGAATTTAGTTCGATATATCTTAAGTTTTCCTGGCTTTTATACGATTTTGATATTTTACATGCCAGGAAAAGGTCAGAAACGACGCCAATACAAAACTGGAAAGTCACTGCCCCCAAGTGGATATCTCTTAAGATATTTAATGAGCAGTTCCTGTATTAGGAAAAACAGGGAAGAGTTTAATTCAAAAATAGAAACATATACTTGGGAAAATCACAAAAATACTGAGAAATCCGTTTATTTTCACACTCATATAGTATACACTAAGGAAATTATATGCCATTGGTTATTCCAATTTAATTGCAACATACTTAGTACTATATTTGCCTTTTAAAATTCTTGTGAGAAAAAAACATCTAATATCTTGAAGGGGTGGGGTGGGGGTGGGTGTTGGAATTGCATCAATGAACATATGCCAAAAGCCAAGGACACACGTAAAGTTTCTCATTTTAATATTTTTTGGGAATATGCACGAGAGTTTAAGAAAATTCACTAATTGAAATATTTTTGAAATTTCCAATTTGAGGACCACGTTAAACCGAAACAACGTGTTCAAGGAAACTGTGTACTAAAGTTGATGTACCCCTTTTTGTGGGGTTTTATTTATGGTTCAAGTTTTTCTCACTTAGTCAAGGCTTGAAAATGTGTGTTTAGAATTTATATATACATACTGTGTCATTTTTAATCTTAAGTAACGTCCATTGATATTTTTGAGCAAGCCTTTTCCTATTCATCTTTAAAATTCGAAATACATGTGTTAATTTTGATGCATTTGACATAGATATTTGGTTACTTTAGATAAAAAAGGAATAGCTATATGAATTATCTAAATAGTTACTTGCTAATAAAATTAAACAATTTAAGAGATGAATATTCCCACAGCTAAGCTATATAGAGAAAATTCTCTCACATGAAAATGCGAAGAAGCTATTTTAAGTAGTACATGTATTTTCAATCGATTGCATAGAATAACAAAAATCCCCTTCAAATCTCTCTTTCTCTCTCTCTCTCTCTCTCTCATAAATTCAAGCTTTTATCATGCGGGTTATGATTAATTTAAGTGTTTTTTTTCTTTACATAAACAAGCTTTTAATTAACTTTAAATTACCCGAATTCTCAAGCAGAATATATACGTCGATCATACTTAATGTTTTTCCATAACTGTGTATTTAAGAATAAAATCTGATGTCATAACACCAAATTTTATTTGTAGAAAGATACTAATATAATACTGAAGACCGGGACCCACCATCCTTATATTCGAGCGTTTATAATCAAATGTTAAACCAAACAATGCATTTCACCTTACGTATACTTAGACATGTCTATGCTCTCGATGTTTTAATTCGAAATAAATAATAAAGATCGTAAGGTAGGTGATGTTCCATGATAAAATTTCTTGAATATTTGGTAAATAAAAATCAATTACTGGTAGATGGTTCGGAATGGATACTCTACCTTCCCGCAGTAAAATTAAAAAGAAGTTGCGGCCTATATTAGACAAAGAACACATCTAGATCTCTGCAGCTACATGTAGTATGTATGGTCATCTAGGAAGCCGAATATGTACTTCATAATTTTATAAATATTGCCAATACAAAACATAAAAATTCGAAATAATATCTTTATGTTTACATCTAACGCCCTTTAACCTGCGTTTTAATTACTTACTGCTGATTCTTGATTACTTCCTATATTTCCAAGTAAGATTGCTTTTTGTTAATTTTCAAAATAGGTTTTTATTATCGATATTTCGAGATAAAAAGAAATGAACCTTGTTCAAAATTACTCTAAATTTCACAGCGTTTTTGACACTACAGAGGAAAGGCGATTTATAAGCCAATATTTTCCACATGCAGACAGTAGCTGTTTTATGAAAATAAAAAAAACACAACAACAATCGTATAGATAAACCATAGGAAGTAGGATTCGCCGCCCCCCCCTCCCCCCACTCACACACACCAACACCAACTCCTCTTAAAAATATTTAGTTCCAAGGGTAGATCCAGAATGTGAAGTTAGAGGGGACGTCAGTATAAGACAGGGAGTCTGGAGAGGCCGCTTTGTGGCCTCCAGATGGTCCAGGGCAAAGTCCTGTTGGTGACCCAGGGGGCAAAGCCGGCCCCGGAAGCTCCAGGATTCTAGAGATTTTGTAGGGTAAAAAGGAAGTCTTTAAATAGACGTTTGAGATATTTCTTCTCGTGATTACCGGTATACTTAAAGTAATAAAATTATTTACAATTTTTAAAGGTTTGTAGATTTAAGTCCTACAGCCCCCCCCCCCCACTCACACACACCAACACCAACTCCTCTTAAAAATATTTAGTTCCAGGGGTAGATCCAGGCCCCGAGGTTATAAAACTTTTTTGAGTACGATCTCGTACTCCAAATCGTACTCCGTGCTCCAAATCGTACTCCTACTCAAGATATCGAGGTTATAAAACTTTTTCATACTCCTACTCGTACTCCGGCTGAGTACAAAAATGCGATTTTCTGAGTAAGCTTTGAAGCTTTCTCAAAGTCGTACTCAAGACATTTAATCTAGATAAAATGCAGTGCAAACATATAATATTGTTCATACTGTAACATTGCGGTATTATACGCTCTAATTTAATCATATTTACATGTATATGAATTAAAATGGAAAGTTTTTACCATTTTATTAATGACATATATAGATATAAAGGAGGTGAATTTAAGAGTAAGGGCGAACTGCAACCAAGATTATCAAAATAACCTTTAGATAGTTTGCTTCATTAATTAATGTACATATACATGTATAACTACGTACAAAATACTACCGTTGAATAGCTCGACTTTTTAAGAATTCTGTTTTTTGTCAAATACGACCAATACACCCCATCATTTAAAACAAAGAAATCAATGTACATGTATCGTTATTAATCAATTTCAATCAGATGTACTTGCTGTGTCCATTTTTTGATTATAGTGAAAATGTAGGTTAGTTCTAAACATTACAAAGGATGGGGGATGCATAAAAGTCTAACGCTTTCTATTACTTACTTATTAATCAATTATCATTTATGTTGCATGCCACAAAACTTGGAAAGGGAAATATTTTATAGAATAAGCGGTAAATCAGTGGCGGAGTAAAGGAGGTCGCACCCGACGTCCCCCCCCCCCCCAGCCCTAAAAAAATTGTCCAAATAAAGTTAAATTATACTCCTTCTGGCAAAGAAAATGTACAACTTGCGAGTCTTAATTATCTTTTTTTTTTAACTTGGGGGATTTCTCTACATTAGACTGTTTCAATGGTGCAATATGAAGAAAACGCGTGTGTTCAAAAAAAATAAAAACTAAAAAAACCCAGGAAAAAACATTTTTGTTACGCTGCCCTTGGGTTCAAATATGACCAGTCACCCATATACCCACCTTTAAGTAATTGGTTATACTAACTAGTGTTTTAACGACTCTTCCATTGTTATTATAATATAAGCTGGTATATGTAGTTACATGTATCTTTTATTAAAACTTCATTAATTTACATTGTCCCATTGAACTTGGTTTTTAAACTGATTAATTTACAGTCATTCGAAAGAAAAAAATAAAAGGATATGTTTCTTGGATTTCTACAAGACAGAGGAATTTGATGACTGTAGGACTTAAATCTACAAACCTTTAAAAATTGTAAATAATTTTATTACTTTAAGTATACCGGTAATCACGAGAAGAAATATCTCAAACGTCTATTTAAAGACTTCCTTTTTACCCTACAAAATCTCTAGAATCCTGGAGCTTCCGGGGCCGGCTTTGCCCCCTGGGTCACCAACAGGACTTTGCCCTGGACCATCTGGAGGCCACAAAGCGGCCTCTCCAGACTCCCTGTCTTATACTGACGTCCCCTCTAACTTCACATTCTGGATCTACCCTTGGAACTAAATATTTTTAAGAGGAGTTGGTGTTGGTGTGTGTGAGTGGGGGGAGGGGGGGGGGGGGCGGCGAATCCTACTTCCTATGGTTTATCTATACGATTGTTGTTGTGTTTTTTTTATTTTAATAAAACAGTTACTGTCTGCATGTGGAACATATTGGCTTATAAATCGCCTTTCCTCTGTAGTGTCAAAAACGCTGTGAAATTTAGAGTAATTTTGAACAAGGTTCATTTCTTTTTATCTCGAAATATCGATAATAAAAACCTATTTTGAAAGTTAACAAAAGGCAATCTTACTTGGAAATGTAGAAAGTAATCAAGAATCAGCAGTAAGCAATTAAAACGCATGTTAAAGGGCGTTAGATGTAAACATAAAGATAATATTTCGAATTTTTAAGTTTTGTATTGGCAATATTTTTAAAATTATGAAGTACATATTTGGCTTCCTAGGTGACCATATACTACACGTAGCTGCAGAGATCTAGATGTGTTCTTTGTCTAATATAGACCGCAACTTCTTTTTAATTTTACTGCGGGAAGGTAGAGTATCCATTCCGAACCATCTACCAGTAATTGATTTTTATTTTCCAAATATTCAAGAAATTTTACCATGGAACATCACCTACCTTACGATCTTTATTATTTATTTCGAATTAAAACATCGAGAGCATAGACATGTCTAAGTATACGTAAGGTGAAATGCATTGTTTGGTTTAACATTTGATTATAAACGCTCGAATATAAGGATGGTGGGTCCCGGTGACCCCATAGTCTTAAGTATTATATTAGTATCTTTCTACAAATAAAATTTGGTGTTATGACATCAAATTTTATTCTTAAATACACAGTTATGGAAAAACTTTAAGTATGATCGACGTATATATATATTCTGCTTGAGAATTCGGGTAATTTAAAGTTAATGAAAAGCTTGTTTATGTAAAAAAAAAAAAAAAAAGATAACACTTAAATTAATCATAACCCGCATGATAAAAGCTTGAATTTATGAGAGAGAGAGAGAGAGAGAGAGAGAGAGAGAGAGAGAGAGAGAGAGAGAGATTTGAAGGGGATTATTGTTATTCTATGCAATCGATTGAAAACACATGTACTACTTGAAATAGCTTCTTCGCATTTTCATGTGAGAGATTTTTCTCTATATAGCTTAGCTGTGGGAATATTCATCTCTTAAATTGTTTAATTTTATTAGCAAGTAACTATTTAGATAATTCATATAGCTATTCCTTTTTTATCTAAAGTAACCAAATATATATGTCAAATGTATCAAAATTAACACATGTATTTCGAATTTTAAAGATGAATAGGAAAAGGCTTGCTCAAAAATATCAATGGACGTTACTTAAGATTAAAAATGACACAGTATGTATATATAAATTCTAAACACACATTTTCAAGCCTTGACTAAGTGAGAAAAACTTGAACCATAAATAAAACCCCACAAAAAGGGGTACAGCAACTTTAGTACACAATTTCCTTGAACACGTTGTTTCGGTTTAACGTGGTCCTCAAATTGGAAATTTCAAAAATATTTCAATTAGTGAATTTTCTTAAACTCTCGTGCACATATACACATAAAAATATTAAAATGAGAAACTTTACGTGTGTCCTTGGCCTTTGGCACATGTTCATTGATGCAATTCCAACACCCACCCCCACCCCACCCCACCCCTGGACCCCTTCAAGATATTAGATGTTTTTTTCTCACAAGAAATTTAAAAGGCAAATATAGTACTAAGTATGTTGCAATTAAATTGGAATACCCATATAATTTCCTTAGTGTATACTACTAGAGTAAAAAATAAACGGATTTCTCAGTATTTTTGTGATTTTCCTAAGTATACGTTTCTATTTTTGAATTAAACTCTTCCCTGTTTTCCCTAATACAGGAACTGCTCACTAAATATCTTAAGAGATATCCACTTGGGGGCAGTGACTTTCCAGTTTTATATTGGCGTCGTTTCTGACCTTTTCCTAGCATGTAAAATATCAAAATCGTATAAAAGCCAGGAAAACTTAAGATATATCGAACTAAATTCTATGTTGAAATACTCTCTTCATATCCGTGTAAATTCTCTCTTCTTTCTTTTATATTCATATCGTTCCTTACAACATAATTATACTTAATCATCACATGCATGAATCACTATCTGAGTCTCATGAGAGAGAGAGAGAGAGAGAGAGAGAGAGAGAGAGATTTGACATAAACACAATTTGTTGATAATTTTACCAATTACACTGGATTTATCGTCTCTGTTGCTCAAAAATTCATAAGTTATAGATGCAGACACATCTCCATGCTTGCAGATGGAGAAGGTAATATGTACATGTAAATAATGTGTTACATTTTGTTAATAAATAATTAATCTGAATACATGTACAGTTTGCCTACATGCCAGGACTATTTACATGAATTACCGTTCTCTGTCTTTTTTCAGAGACGTAAAAATTCATCGATCGGCTTTTGGAGCATACTCCAAATAGTACTCAGCGGAGAACGTACTCCAACACTTTTATAACCTCGGTTTTTAAAGTCGTACTCAGTGGAGCACATACTCGGAGTACGGAGTATGAGTATGAGTAAGAGTATGAAAAAAGTTTTATAACCTCGGGGCCAGAATGTGAAGTTAGAGGGGACGTCAGTATAAGACAGGGAGTCTGGAGAAGCCGCTTTGTGGCCTCCAGATGGTCCAGGGCAAAGTCCTGTTGGTGACCCAGGGGGCAAAGCCGGCCCCGGAAGCTCCAGGATTTTAGAGATTTTGTAGGGTAAAAAGGAAGTCTTTAAATAGACGTTTGAGCTATTTCTTCTCGTGATTACCGGTATACTTAAAGTAATAAAATTATTTACAATTTTTAAAGGTATGTAGATTTAAGACCTACAGTCATCAAATTCCTCTGTCTTGTAGAAATCCAAGAAACATATCCTTTTATTTTTTTTCTTTCGAATGACTGTAAATTAATCAGTTTTAAAAACCAAGTTCAATGGGACAATGTAAATTAATGAAGTTTTAATAAAAGATAACTATATATACCAGCTTATATTATAATAACAATGGAAGAGTCGTTAAAACACTAGTTAGTATAACCAATTACTTAAAGGTGGGCATATGGGTGACTGGTCATATTTAAACCCAAGGACAGCGTAACCAAAATGTTTTTTCCTGGGGTTTTTTAGTTACACCATTGAACACACGCGTTTTCTTCATATTGCACCATTGAAACAGTCTAATGTAGAGAAAACCCCCAAGTTAAAAAAAAAAGATAATTAAGACTCGCAAGTTGTACATTTTCTTTGCCAGAAGGAGTATGATTTAACTTTATTTGGACAATTTTTTTAGGGCTGGGGGGGGGGGGGGCGCCGGGTGCGACCTCCTTTACTCCGCCACTGATTTACCGCTTATTCTATAAAATGGTTCCCTTTCCAAGTTTTGTGGCATGCAACATAAATGATATTTGATTAATAAGTAAGTAATAGAAAGCGTTAGACTTTTATGCATCCCCCATCCTTTGTAATGTTTAGAACTAACCTACATTTTCACTATAATCAAAAAATGGACCCAGCAAGTACATCTGATTGAAATTGATTAATAACGATACATGTACATTGATTTCTTTGTTTTAAATGATGGGGTGTATGGGTCGTATTTGACAAAAAACAGAATTCTTAAAAAGTCGAGCTATTCAACGGTAGTATTTTGTACGTAGTTATACATGTATATGTACATTAATTAATGAAGCAAACTATCTAAAAGTAATTTTGATAATCTTGGTTGCAGTTCGCCCTTACTCTTAAATTCACCTCCTTTATATCTAGATATGTCATTAATAAAATGGTAAAAACTTTCCATTTTAATTCATATACATGTAAATATGATTAAATTAGAGCGTATAATACAGCAATGTTACAATATGAACAATATTATATGTTTGCACTGCATTTTATCTAGATTAAATGTCTTGAGTACGACTTTGAGAAAGCTTCAAAGCTTACTCAGAAAATCGCATTTTTGTACTCAGCCGGAGTACGAGTAGGAGTATAAAAAAGTTTTATAACCTCGATATCTTGAGTAGGAGTACGATTTGGAGCACGGAGTACGATTTGGAGTACGAGATCGTACTCAAGAAAGTTTTATAACCTCGGGGCCAGGTCGCACGCCAGTATGAAGAAAATTAGACATAACGTTACTGGCACTGTACCAATTATCAGCTAAACTTTCACCTTTTTTTTTTTGTATTTCCTTGTTCTTGATATATTTAGATAACACTTGACATAGTTTAAATAGTGATTTCCATTTTTTATCCATCTTGTTTTTGTGCTTTTTAGCACGCCCGAATTAGCCATGTTTTACGATTTTCTGCATGTACCAGTTACCGTCTTAGCGATAATAACAGGCACGTAGCCTCGGGGGGGGGGGGTGCCTTTTGGAAAGTAATCTTTTTCCTTTTTTTTATTTTTTAGCTCACCTGAGCTGAAAGCTCAAGTGAGCTATTCTGATCACATTTTGTCCGTCGTCCGTCTGTCCGTCTGTCTGTCCGTCCGTCCGTCTGTAAACTTTTTACATTTTGAACTTCTTCTCTAAAACCGCTTATCCAATTTCAACCAAATTTGGCACAAAGCATCCTTATGGGATGGCGAATATAAATTGCAGAAATAAAAGTCCGATCTGTATTCAAAGCGGAGAAAACCTTGAAACTGTAGAAAAAGGGGGGTGCATTTTTAAAAATCTTCTTCTCAAGAACTACGGAGGCAAATTCAACGTAGTTTAGCATAAATTATCCTTATGGGAAGGAAAATATAAATTGCAAAAATTAAGGTCTAATTCAGTTTCAAATCTGAGTTATTACGAAAATAATGATAAAGGAAAGGTGTGTTTCAGCTTCGGTTCGGTTCGGCATCCGGTAAAATGGGTAGGCAAGACTTGGCCTGGTCAAAACAAAAGATTGGCAGTTATTAATCTGCCAATCTCATTAAAATTTCAGGATATTTGATGGACCAGTTATATTTGTATTCGCTGTAAATATTGCCGCAAAATAATGCGTATTTAGAATTGACGATTGCCGATCTGCCCCGGCTTTTATTTTGCCACGGCCCGGGTTTGCATACCCATTTTACCAAGACTCGTATTCCATACTTCTAAAACGAGGTTCTTTGTCTAAAGCAGCCATGACATTATACGAAAAAGGGTCGATCTGACTATGATGAATTTGCTTGTTATGCAACAGTTCGTGTATGAAGGGAAATTTTTGAAACATGCAAAATATATTGGTGCCGATTTTGTGAAGTAAATTGAGGCTAAATATTTCAATGCGTTGACAGATTTCACACATGACGTTGGTGTTAGCTTATTCTGATTTTCGTTTCGTTTTCATTATTTTGTAATTTAACCTGGGAACTCTCGTATTTTGTGATTTTTACGTATCAATTCAAACAGAGACTTCGGTAAATCAAACAGTTAACTGTTTACCTGCGCAAATTAAGCAAAATATGATGTATCAAATAAGTGCTGAAATACAATTCATTCTATCGGTAATTCGGCATTATCTTTTGCGTAATGGTAGATTAATGCAATAGGTTTTGTTGAGATCGATGCTCGGCATTTTCTCGAGTTTATTCAGTTTAAATAGAGTTTTATATCGCTGACGGAAATATGTAGGTATATATACATGTATATATATGATTCATTTCGAAAAAATAAATTGTGTTCTTTATTTGTTATAGTGCATGCATGTTTCTTGTGTTTAATTGTTTACAATTTTTATCTACTAACCATATTTGAGTGTTAAGCTTCGAATTATAAGCAAGATACAGAGATTTGCTCACAATTCTATGTTTGTACACAGATCTTAAAAACTAAAGATTAAAAAAGTAAAAAATTTGTCAATATTTATTAAGAACATTTTCAAAGTCTGTTCTTCCAGAAACCAATTTTAACAACTTATTGTATTGTAAACTTAACCTTTTTTCGTCATTATTACTCCTACTGTACATGTGATCCTGGACTGTGTTTGTGTACATTTGTATAAACTGATTTTGAACCTTAAATACCAATGAACTGGTCTTGAGTGAATAAAAGAATTGAAAATCTTAGGCCATTCTTTTTTTCCATTTTAAATGCTGAATAGGAAATACCAAGTTAAAAATCTTAAGCTGAATGTAATAAAGTCATGTCAACAAAATATGACTCAAACCTAGGGAAACTGTGAGCTCTGTATCTTGCTTATAATTCTACGATTGACGCTGAAATTTTGGTTGAACATTAGAAATTCTATATGAATTAGAGTATGTTAAATACTTGTACAAACAAGTTAAAAGAATGATATTCTGTATATACCTACTCTCTGGGGTCCCTTCATTATACAATAAATAATTTGAAATCTACATCAATTTTGACAGTTTTTCAGACACGAGTAAATAAAAACGACATCTTTAAAACAGTTTCCATAGTTCTGACGCATTTCTGTTATGGGGATAAAATAATTATTGCTATTCCTAAGAAAATATCACAGCGGAAAATTATCCTGGTTTGTACGCGAGGTAAATAACAGTCATTTAATTATAATGGAGAAGACAAATTAAATTTTTGAATGTTTTAATTTGAGGAATTGAGCACATTGAGGTACAATTTTCTTCTTCACATCTATACATGTAGGATTTTTTAAATAAAATACAATAACTATTACATATTTTTTTTAAATACACTAACAAGTAAGAAGTTGATGAAACAAATGTACCTATATATGCTGTCATATATTTTGATCGCTTTACAAAGTGGGGGGGGGGGGGCAGAACAAAAATATAGGGAATTGGAAGTTAACAACTTAACAGTGTACCCCTACCAAATGTTTAGTTTTATATCTTGCGTAGGATTTTCTTATTCTGGTAAAAAATAGTATTTCATGAAGGTACAATGTCAATGATTACGTGTATGCAAAAATAAATGTAAAATTCGAATACTTGACAATATTTATTTTTTGTTATTCTACCGAGGGACCATATGACACAATATCTTTTGAACGCCCATTGTTGCTCAGGTGAGCGATGTGGCCCCATGGACCTCTTGTTATATAGCTTGTCAAGATTTTTTTTTATGAGTCTGCCCCCCCCCCCATCAAAAACGATGCTACGTGCCTGAATAACATAGTAAAATCCCTATACATGTTGATTTCATACTTTGCATAATGTAATTTGAGTTGTGTCCCTTTTTGTGTACGACTAAAGGTAGTAGGGGTTATATGATACATTTGTACGGTGGCTGCCTGAAACGGAGGCTGCCATAGGACATATGCTTGAGATTTTTTTTTTAATTCGTGACTACGAAATGAAAGTCTTTCCCACGAAATAAAAGTCGTTCTCGCGAAATAAAATTCGTTCCCATAAAAAATTAAGTCGTTCCCACGGAATAAAAGTCATGGCTACAAAATAAAAGTTGTACGTGCAATGCTGATTCTTATATCTATTGATATCATGACGCATATATAAGGAGTAGGTTGAAAAGAACGACATGATAATACTGATTCATTGAATTTAAAGATGAATGAGTTGATATTTTACTTTTTATTCCCTGGGAATGACACAAAAGCAAATCGAGGACAGTTTGTCAGAGCACGGATACCGACATTTGAGACGATAACTGGCCTTAGCCGATAACTGGTAGCACAGGGGCCAAGCCCGTTTTAACATTATTTTTAACGTAACCATACATTTTTTTGGTTACATTGGAATTAATGTTTAAACGTACGGGCTTGGCCCCTGTGACTGGTACAGTACCAGTAGTGATTATAGAAGTTAATTTTTTTCCATCACAGCATAAAATTAGAAATATGAAATGTATATATAAATAATATATAGTTATATACAATGTCAATTTAAGTTACAAAATAGAATGAAGCGCTGCTTTTAAGTTCAGAATAGCACTTTGTTGTTCATGTTTGAAAAAACTGTTCAACCAGCAAGAGTTATCTTTCTTGTTCATAACCTATTGAAGGTTTTACGTATAGAATATATGATAAATTTCCATAGTTTCAAATTTTCAGAAAACATTTTCGGTTTTTAATTTTGGACAATTTGGACATAATATTGAATGGATGTTTTAGAAATGCAAAAAGTGTAAGCCAGAGTATTTTGTAATAACACAAAAAGGGGATCAAATAAATAGGTATAATCATAGGTTGAATAAAATGTGGAAATATTGTTATTCTTTTTAATTTTGTTTCCCATATGTGCTATCTCAGGATAACAAACCCCTATTTTTGACATTTGAAATGTAACAGTTATAAGTTTCAAATGATGATGATGAAGTATAGAGTTGTTTGCAATCGCCTTAGTCAGGGTTTTCCCAATTATAATTCATTTACCTTTGTGAACGAGCTATCAAGAGAAAAATAAAATTGTCCATCTCAAGATTCATTGAAACATCACCTGAAACTCTAATAGTATATGTACATAATAGTAAATAATTGTGAGTCAACAGAAACGAAGCGAGAATTTTTTCTACAGATGCTATCTCTCTTATCAGAGGGAAATTGAACCTTAATAAATTTATTAGATTTTTATTTTTTTCAATAGGGGGTCCGTACCCCCCCCCCCCCCCCCCCCCCCCCGATTTAACCGCCCGTTTACTTCCTCACATGTGTTAATATTGACTTGGGTGCGGAATTAGGATGGTGTTTTCACGATATTGCTTAATGTACTGATTTCTCTATAGAAATTATACTATAGGGAGAGAATAATTCTTGTACACTTTTTTGTATGTAAAATTATTTGATGACCTGTGGTTAAAGTAAGAAATAATCAAAGTACTGATAGTACTGAAAAGCGCTAACCCAGCTTCTGTTTGTATACTAGTATAACAGATATATGTATATAACATTTCAGCTTCTGTATACGCAATATATTTCCTCATCACTGCGTGGCAGCCCCTGCAATGATGTATGTAAGCTGCGTACAATAAATTCATAATAGCCCGCACTAGCTCATGCAGTTATGTGCACAAACTCCTGAAACTGGATCCCTAACCAGTTTAAATGATGTAAACTTCTGCTCATAGGGGGCGGTTATTCGTTGCACCGGAAGTAAAAGTCTATCAACAATGAAGCGCTGAGCTATGCTTAGCGCTTGAAAAAGACTCCTATATGAAGAAACTGTGCATATCCATAAATACATCATTATCTGACCATTACATTACTTTTTGTTCCATTGTTAAAACTTTGTTGAAAAATATGAAAAAGGAAACAGTAAATTTGTGATTTTTTCTATGGAATCATGATTTGATCAAAATTTAATTTGCATAACATGTGCTTTCACACAAGTTACTGCTTTTTGGGCTGAATACTTTTCTAGAATATTTTTAAAGTGGCATGGTCACGATATTTGTCACACCACCCACCCCACCCCTCCCCTCCCCGTTTTTAATGTTACAATGTTTCATAAAGGCGTTGGTAATGGTTAACAAAAAAATGAGTGCCACTTGTCGTGTTATAAACGAGATACAGAGGATGCAATTCTTTGTCATGTAAACAAAGCTTTGTTTACGTTTTGAATGTAGAAGTGTAAGTTTCAGTTTAAGACCCAAAATGAATTTGATGACCGCTAAGTATTATTTATATATGCTTAAAACGAATCAGAAATGAATGAAATCAGCTTGAAATATGTTTACCGGTGTATTGAACCAATTTAAACAAAAACAGGACACGAGCCTTTTTTACATGAAATGTGAGCCCTGTATCTTGCTTATAACTCTACGACTGACACTCAAATTTAATTTGATCATTAGATATGCATTTCTGACGCATTATTAACATTAAGAATAGAAAAATGAAATTTGATCAAAATCGTGACCATGCCCTTTAAACATTTTTTCTATATATTTCTATGTAAAAATTTGAGCGCCGCCACCTCATTGTGGCCCCATCATACCACGGGAATCATGATTTAAACAAACTTGAACCTATAATATCTGAGGATGGTTCCACACAAGTTAAAACTTTTCTGGTCAAATGTTGTTTTTTTTGGAGAAAAATATTTCTAAGGATTTTTCTCTATATTTTCCTATGTAAAAACATCGAGCGCCCCCCCCCCCCCCCCACCCCCACCCCCATTGTGGCCATACCACTGGGATCATTCTTTGAACAAACTTGAATCTATGCTATCTGAGGATACTTCCACAAAAGTTTAATTTTGAAACTTGAATCTATACTACCTGAGAATGCTTCAATACAATTGTCAGGTTTCCTGGCTTTATCGTTTTTGAGAAGAAAATTTTTTAAAAATGCTAACAAATTTTTGATAATTCTAAATTATCTCCCCTCCATTTGAACAAACTTGAATTCATTTCACCCAGTGGTGCTTTATGTCAAGTTAAGTTGAAATCGTCCAAGTGGTTCTTGAAAAGAAGATGAAAATATGAAGTTTACAACAACGACAACGCCAACAACAACACCAACGACGACAGACAACGGACAAATTTTGATCAGAAAAGCTCACTTGAGCATATTGCTCAGATGAACGAAAAAGCTGTATGAATTAAATGTGCATTATTAATGAAAATGCAAATATTATAAAAGATTGACTATTAAAGGCTTGCAGGTCTCTTTTTATAAAAAATTTACAATTTTTTGAACCTGGAACTAAAGTATCTAGTAGTTGATCTAAAACTCTGACACGTTTACCCCCTCCCCATAATTTTTATGAATGTTTTTCAAAAATCAAAAAATAAAAAAGTGGGGAAACAGTTAGAGGATTCTCAAATTAGGGTTTACACTTCCAAAGGAAGTTTAAAAATGCAAACATGAGATACTGAGGTGTCAACTAAAGGGCTATGGTACTCATGTGACTGTCAGTGCCTGAGGGCCTCTAACTATTCATGTTCACATTACATTCATATTTCTTCATTTTTCCAATCCCCCTTTTATCTGTGTTATTTAACTAATTATCATAAAACATTTCACCAATTGACAAGTTCTGTTTTTTCCAGTAGTTTTACAATAAAACTCGTTAAGGACAAACACGGATATATCTAAGTTTTTGGAGTTCCCGGAAATTTTTTTAAAAATAATCTTTGCAAAATTTTACGGTTATAGCGAATTCAGATATAACGAATTTACGGATACGGATATAGCGAACTGATTTTAAGTCCCGTAGAGGTGATTAATACCGAAATTTAACAATCTTTGCGAAATGTTACGGTTATAGCAAATTCGGATATAACGAATTTACGGATATAGCGAACTGATTAAGTCCCGTAGAGGTGATTAATACCGAAATTCAACACTTCTACAGCGAATGACTTAACAGTTAAAAAATGTTCATTACTATTTAACATAATAGTTTGGATGAATTTATTTTTACATAATTTTTTCAATTTCCAATCCAATCATTAAGGTATCAAAAGAACGTTTTAAGCAAAAACTACAGTCTGGTGAAATAAAACATGTATATAATGAATTCGCTATAGTTATTATTACAGTACTAGTTCGTTATACGGATATAACAAACTACGGATATAATGAGGTAAATCCACTGGTCCCTTGGACTTCACTATAACCGAGTTTTACTGTATTTAGAATTTTCCATTCGCCTTACTATATTTTGACTCTTTTCACCTGTTAACTGGTTAAGGCAAAATGGGAACACACCATTAAAGATACCATTTTAATCAAAACAACGTCTGCATTGACAAGCAAGAACGCTACCGAAACCGATTGAAACCATAGATGAAGTTTGTCCGTGTCTGAGACAGTGACACAAGCTTTTTCAGACATCAGACATTGGACCGCTGGGTGACAAACACCGTCGGTAGGGATGACACGTCATTCGTCACTTCTATGCTGGACCGTGTGTCCTCTACGTAGCGTCACAGTTATTTGCGGCAAAATCAACTTTGGGGTCTTTCGGGGTGCTTCTTCAACCTCTTTCTCTTTTTGCGGTTGTTCCATCCTTGTCTTATGAATTTTCTCGAGGAGTTCCGGGGTCTTCTTCTTTCTATCGAACACCTCCACCCTTTCCCTTTTTTTATTTTGGATGAAATAACGAAAACAGCAAAATAGAAAGAAAAGAAAGAGGTCTCTAATGTAAAAAGATTTCATTAAATGAACTAGAATCAAAACACCGTGGTACATGTATTAAGTCATTATTGTGAAGACAAACTAGGAGTCATTAAGTTTGAATGGCTATCAAACATTTTATTGAAGATCGATGTATTTTTAGTACAAATAAAATTGTACGCAGGCTAGTACGCATAGATACCAGACTATAAAAAGTGAATAGTAGTTTTGATCAGACGAAACTACAAAATTAATCAAGAAAACGTCTACATCAAACAGAAAATCAAACACCATTCTTTTGATGATTTTTTTTGTCACAATGAGAAAATGATGTTGCTTGTTTTAAAACTAGACTGCATTTAACGATTATTGGCTGGGTTGTATTGTATTGTAGATAAGGTATACCTTCTGTCGATCATGTCCCGCGTCAACATGCAACATATCTAGTCACTAAACAGTGTTCTAAACTCAAACCCTTAATATAAATGTGCTTATGTTTGAGGTCATTGATTTTCAAACTGGAGGCTGAATATTTACTTGCAAAAGGTTGATAAAGTAGGTTAAGGTGTTTTCAAATCAGATTGAGTTGAGAAAATATTATATTTACGCAATTATTATTATTTATCTCAATACATATGGCCTAAATGTTCTTCAATTATTCATACAAGGCACTTGAATTTTAACTGCATTGACCAGGTCAGAAAGTGTTCAGGTGAAATTACGCCAAATTGAGTTGTAGAGGTTCGTATAAAATTCAGAGACCTTTTATTTTTTTAACAACCAATTGTTAATTTGTACAGACATAATCACGTTGGTTTGATATCGGCCCTGGTATCAGCCCATACGAATGGTGTCTTTCCAGAAGCCCGAAGGGAACAAAGTGGTCAAAATTTCTAGCAGGAAAACGTCCCGATGAATTCCCGTGGTGAAGATCAAAACGTCAGAGATGCTTGATTTTACATCAAAGATCTAAAACAAAAGATTATTCTCGATATCTATTTTTTCCACAAAAGGGAATTCATTGTGTTAAGGTTAGAGGTTGAGGCTAAAATTATGTAAGGGTTAGGAGGTTTTTTTTTATTTTTAATTCTGTTTTAAGTTTTATTAATCATATTAAGGATATTAGTGTTTTTGTTCATCAGGGAATGATCTCTAATATTCAACAAACACCATCAGTAAATTACCAAACAAACGTAGTACTATAGTAGTTTCTGTTGCAATAGTTGCAGATATTGCAGATACGATTTAGTCTGCTTGAATCAAGATGGTCGTGTTTTGTTCTCGTTACACCGAAGAAAAGTGTTTCAAGAGTTTGGCGGTCTAGTGTTTCTAGTTAAATTCCGTCTAGATGTTATGCCTCGTTTTCTTCTAGTTTCACCTTTATGACTATCATCTTTGTAAACATCGAAGACAATATCTACTCTCCAATGGCCTTGTGCAAGCGAAGTGGTGTGCGTTAGGATAATGTCATTGACATAGTAATCAAAGGTTTGACATTGTTCGGTTGTTTTGAATTGACTAATGATGGGCCGTCATTAACAAGTGAGGGAACTGTCGGTACACTGTTTGGCAATACTTGACTAGCTTCCAAAATAGGCATCGACTGAGATTTCACACCAGTATTAAAAAAACATTTTGAGAAAGCGAGGAGGGAACTTCTGATTTTCATATTCCAAAAATTCTTGTAAATCAAATTGCTCTGACAGAAAGAAGAGTCTAGAAAACAGGCTACAGTCATCTTCTAAATTTGCTTACTATGTCTTTGAAGAATCAGCTCTTTGTTTTTAACTTTAGAAAAACTGAATCACTGAATTTTTCAAGCATAGCCATTGCACAAGCCCATGAGCAAAACACTGCAATTGTAAAAGGTGATGATAGTGCGATATTGCTAACTGTCAAAGAATCTAGAGGGCAGGTAACTGGAAACACTAGACTTGGAAATCTTTTCTTCGGTGTATCGCGAAAAACACTGAACTATTGGGTTTTAGCAAACAAAATCGTATCCGCAATTATAACGACAGTAACTACTATAGTATACTATATACTAAGAAAAAATTGTTGTCAGTAATAGAGCTATAGATATAGACTTTGTATCATTTTGAAACCATGAAAAAGCTTACACTTGTATGTTTCTACATACAAAACATGCAGCCTTGGGTAGTATCAATTTAAGTTCGGATACAGATTGATGTTGTTATTGGTGGGGGTGTTGATCAAAAGCACTTTAATTCTTTCATGTATTCACGGATTGTGATACATAGTCCATATGTGATAGGACAAGTAAAGTGGTAAAATGACAGCATGGCAGGCTGAAATGTGTTTGAGAGCGTTACAGAGGTATTCAGATTCTTAAGTTCACCTTGTGTGACAGAACATATAATCAATTTGTACACGTCATGTACGTTCGGTCCAGCCGCCACGCGCCTTGACCTCTTTGCTCGTAAGCAGCGTCCGTACAATGACATCCCGCGATCCCTCAAGAGCTGCTCTTGTAGAACGTATTGAGAGATCTGTATTGCAAGCTAAAAATACATTGGGTCAGTCACAATACAAGTGACAAAACTTACCATCCCCTTCCAGATGGGGTTGGGATAAAGATTATGGTTTTCGGATTTCACACTGGACATCCTTACCACCAAAGGTGGCTTCATGTTAAGAACTACTGAAATGTTGATGTAATATTTGTTGTTCTGGGGAATGCAAATGTTTCCAGTCCGAATTATTTTGCACTGCTCTTTGCAGTGCAGCTGCTTAGACGATTAGATCATGTACATTCAAATTCTTTTTCATAATTTCACAGAAAATAAAAACATTACCCAGAAATATTTAAAATATCATGAAAACATTATGAAAAAAGACGCCATTTTGAAATAAGAGGCGGCCATCTTGAAAATGACCAAAACTTGAATGGCCAACGATATTTTTTAATCAAGTAATGATCAAGGAACCTTCATGCAAAATTTGGTGCTTGTCTCCACAAGTGAAATATTTCATTCACTATCCGCTACACTACTAGTAGCTGACAAGATTAAGTGAGATATCTGAGGAAACAGTTGTTGATAATTTTAACTTATGTTTATAGCTACTTGAGTTATATATAGAAAATTGTCTAAAAATATTGATATTTGTTAAGAAATGCACTAGTGACTGACAAGATTAAGTTAGATATTTGAGCATTTTTATTTAATGTATTATCACGTGTAGTCTACATAGATCTAAAAAAAAAAAATAAGACAAAAGAAAAATATATATGAAAAAAGGAAAAATAAATATATTTGTATGGAGACAAGAAGCTGATGAGAATACAAGAGATATCTGGGTAATTGTATTGTATTATCACGTGGATGCCTTTTAAAAAGGTTTATATTAACAACACTAGTTGATATCTTTATACTTTATCAAATGAACA
The DNA here is from genome assembly GCF_025612915.1 of Magallana angulata. Classification (NCBI taxonomy): domain Eukaryota; kingdom Metazoa; phylum Mollusca; class Bivalvia; order Ostreida; family Ostreidae; genus Magallana; species Magallana angulata. The sequence continues at coordinate 55,538,905 of NC_069118.1, forward strand.
AATTTAAAAGTAAAAAAAATCGTAACGAGGTACAGGTAACAAGTTACTAGTAGCCAGTTTTTATTTCGTTTCGTAGCCAGTTTTTAGTAGCTGGCTTTTCTTACTTCTAAGAGACAGTAAGTGTTGAAAAGTTACTAGAAGCTAACTTACCCTAACTAAAAAAAAGTATGTGAATAGAATGAATATTTGAATTGTAGTACATCATGTGTCAGAAAATGACCAAATTGACAGCGTTTCGATTTTTATGTACATGGATACATGTTGATCATGACAATTTGCAAATGTTAAAATTATTAATTGTCAACAATTTGACAATATATTTATATCATATATCATAAAAATGACTGCTTTTATTTAATGTGTTAACAAAAAAGCATGCATTCTACGTAAAGGTTAGGAATAATGTTTTGTTTTGGTTTTGGTGTTTTTTGGTGTTTTTTTTTTTAGATTTTATAGATTACTGAGGTTTAAACTACTTGTTTGGCTTGCAAAAGTTTCATGAAAAATGTTTCCCTAAAAATGGCAAATATCAAAAAAATATATTTCTGAAAAACTGCAATATATTTTTGTACATAAAAAAAATGTAAACCAATAAAATATATTCTTATGAAAGACTTTATTTTCAAAGATATAAAAATCACAAAATACAGCAATTATAGTTCACCATATTTGAAATAGTTATGTAGTAAAAATTAAAGGTATGGTTGAACGTTTGTGTAAAATATCAGCTCAAATAACGTTACGTCCGCCATGTTGCCGTATAAATTTTGACGCCTGCCCTGTATAGAAATTTATCAGGCAACCACGTGACGCCATTCATCCAATGACGTCGAGACATTCTAGTCCGAGGCAAAACAAAATCTATAAAGAATTTTATTTATTTTTTTGTGTTGTGTTGTGAGTGTTATGTATAAAACTTTTATCTTTAACCCCTCCTGATACCAATATTACAACACGCTTTGAAAAATTACCGTTTAAAAGTGCGTTAAATTGTGGACCAATTCAATTCACTTTCAAAATATGTTGTCAAAGTGCGTTAATTCAATCAGTATTAACGCACTTAGATATATTTATATTGTTTGGGTCCAGTCTAAATAGTTAAAACCTTCAAATAGGCTGAATATTTTCATAAGATCTCAAGCAAATCTCTTTTTTCAAACAAAATTTTGCTTCACTTTCTGAACTGACTTGTACATTTCTCAAATGACTGATTTTTAGAAACTTATGAGAACTTATAAGAAAATATGTTAAACTAAAAATTCGTTTACGTGAAGGATGTAAATTCTTGGAGGAGGGTTACCCACAAATCCCACGAAAATTGAGCCACAGCGAATTGTAATGATTCCACAGTATTTTGATTCTGGTTGTAGACAACAGCCAAAACGACTTACTATGATTTATATTTGCAAATATTCCCTCAGTTTTCTGCACGTGTTACTCTGATATTAAGCATATGGTGCCATTTATTTACGTATATCATCCAAAGTTCTGCTCTCTTCTGTATTGTCTAGACAGCAAAAATGCAATTTGTATATCTTGTGTTTGATGTTCTCTGCAAGCTTTCTTCATTTATGGATTTCCCTTGCACTAATAAAAGTATACTCATTTTTTTATCGGTGCAAGAATGAAATGGTGATAATGAGCTGTCATTGTATGTTGCTGAATTGCAGTCAACCTTTTGATATCTACCTAATAGTAACCATTCATTGTTATTTTTATAACAAGCTGTTAAATTATGTGGCTAAAAAATCTTCAGATAACATTAAAGGTTTCCTTTACTGCTTCTCTAACCAAAGGCAAGATGAAAGGCTGAAGTAAAAGCTGGGTTTTATTCATTACGTAATCACAAGGTCTGATTTCCACATCATAATCAATTTTTAACATTTGAAAGCTTTTGTCTATATCATAGTCTTTAGGAGAAATATGTTCCATAAATAGTACCTTGTCCACATATTGATGAAAGTTTCGATGTACCAAATACAAAACGCAACACATATTTGTCACTGAGTAACATGAGTTCTGTATTTTTCTGCCATATCGCCACCTTTAAACCTCGCATGAATCACAAAATAAAGCTTTTCGTTGTTTCAATAACAAATTGTTTATATTGCAATCATCTAACATGCATGTTCTTTTAGAAATAAAATGTGAAGTTAATTGAAATAAAAAAAACAGCAACACTAGAGGAAACAAAGACATAATGTTTTGATAAAATGAAGCGGTATCCAGAGAAAATAAATCTATTTTTAAAAAATCAATGTAGTTCATAAGTACGTTCATAGTTGAATGATGTGGAGACAAACTTGAATTCATTAAATTTGATTGGCTGTAAATATTTTATATGAGGTTGATGTGTTTTGATTAATTTATAAAAGGTATACATGATTTATATACGAGATCGTCTTCCAAGGTTACCTTAATAATTGTTGCCAATAATATAACTATGTTGAAATTTGAAAAGAGGCAGCAATTTTTCTTATTTGAACATATAAACGCTGTCTATTGAAGTTATAAAATGTCAGATTTAATAAATAGATACTAAGCCAGTAAACTGAAAATATAAAGCACTAAAATGGCAAACGACAAGAACAATTGATACTGTCTGTTGATATTGTACATGGACTGCATACAATGTGGCACTAACAGTGTTCTAAATCAAAAGTCCGAACGAAAAATACAAAACAGGAGCCGAGCAAACGCAAACACAAACGCATACAAATATCAAAGGTAGGATCAGGTGCCATGGAGGAGTCAGCTTCTCTGTTGACAGGTCACATCCGCTGCTGGCTGCTCTTTGTCGTGATCGGGAAAACGGAAAATCCGCAGACATTTCGGTAATTAATAATGGCCTGAGTTTGACTTGAGTATTCTGAATTTTGTGAACATTTTATTAGCTACCCGTTACCCGTTACCTGTTCTCTGTTTTCTAATTTGTAGTCATTTACTGCCTGTTTATAAAATTTTTAACATTTCAATATGATTGCTACTCGCTAAAATTTACATGACTTTGTATTACAAATGTGTATTTTAGTAATGCTTTTTGTCGTTATTATCTGATAAAGCTAATGCACAAGTTTGCTTTGTGTTCTCGTCATAAAAATTAATGATTAAACATATTCTAATAAGTTTTCTCGCCATGTCCCAAATAATACACTTTTGGTACTTTACTCAATAACTGCTTTATCTTGCCCAGACAGTTATATTGCCCTCTTAGGAACACTTATATTTCTCATGATTTTGTGAAATTAGTGAAATTGCCATATAACCTTAGCTTGCGATTTTTCTGCATATCGATTACGTCAGGTGACACTACTGAATTCAAAATCCACTGATATTCTCAAAATTTGACTGACATTGTCTGACATCTACTCTATATTGGCTTTACCTCACTGTACATTTCTACTGAACAGCACTATGCCCTAGTGTAAGCCACTGTACAGTCCTAGCGACTTCTACTTTTAGACCAATTACAGTTTTAAAAATGATCACATTTAACAGCAAGAACAATAAAGACATTTCGATTGTTTCATTGTAATTTTTATAAGTATATCATATGAATAAAGCTGCAATGATTTCTAATAATTATAGTCATTTTATTTAACGTAAACTTACTGGCACTGTACCAGTTATCGGCTAAAATTTAACGTTTTCTTTTCGTAATTCCTTAATTTTTGATAATTTTGGATAAAACTTGACATACTTTAAAAAGCGAACTCCTTGTTTATCAATCTGTTAGTTTATAACATTATTTAGAACCCAAAACATCTTGTTTTGTGCTTTTAAGCACGCCCCGAATTTGAGTTTTTTGAGTTTTTACGATTTACTGTACCAGTTATCGGCTTCGTGATAATACAATACTAAAAATCCGTGTTCATGTTGATTTTATACTCTGCTAAATGTAGTTTGAATTATGCCCCTTGTGAGGACAGACTAAAGTATTCGGGGTCATGATACATTATAAACAAAACTCATAAAATAATTCGTTTATTATCATACGGTAATACACCAAATCGTATACTATTCAATACATAATTGTGCAATCAGGCGTTCAATTGCGCAACGAATCTTTCGGAAATTCGTGAATTCCTTTTGTTTATGCATGTTAAATGTATTGATTTTACATGTCAAATCAAAGACGGGATATAATAACGTATCACAAAGAGGTAATATTCTATTTTTAACTTATTACGTCACTTCCCCCACTGCTGAAAGTGCAAAGATGTAAAATCAGCGGTAAACAATGATCGTTTAAGCTCATGTATAAAACATATTCAAGAAATTTTTCAAGCAAACTTACTTTTCTTTATTCGAAAAAAACGACTGAATTTAAAAATCTTGGATTGTCGCGTGCTATAAACCCGAACTCTCATTTTAGCCGATAACTGGTCTTAGCCGATAACTGGTACAGTACCAGTACCTTTTCATCATAATTGTGACTGCCAGATCGTTTTGGTCTTCTTTAATTACCTACAATACACCAGGGTGACCAAATCAAAAGAGCGGGTGATAAAATATACCAATTTTTCGATTAGCACATTCCATACAGTGACAGTCCAAATGATCCTGTACATGTATAATCAGCTTTTACCCTGACTTAAACGTATCTATATTTCCCACAAATGATATCTGAATTATTAATTATTAACGTTTTTATTTAAAAATCATGTGTAATCAAGCATTGAATCATTATTTTTTAAAGATGTATTCTCACACCTGCAATGGTGTGTGCATACATATTGCATAACAGGCGCACTAGCCAGTAATGAAATTTCGATTGCACACAAATTAATGTAATTATGAGATAACATCCTTGAAAAAAAGTATAGTTTTAAACTTAGATAAACTTTTTAATCATTAATCCATTCCTGCAAACATGATTTTATTACAAAATTTCTGCGAATAATATAATGCGCAATTCACGAAAGAGCCATTGGAAAAGTCAATTATGCTTACAATATAGTGCACAACGCTAATGATTTTAATTACACAATGTTATTTTGAATTCTGTTAATCAATGAAATAAAAATATAACCCCCAGTATAATTAAAATAATGTTTTACTTTTTGATTATGACAACAGAAATAAGAAGAAATATACCTAATTTCATCATACGGGAGGTTTCACGAATATCATAAGTCATCGCCTACTAGTATTAAGGTCATTGAAACTTATTCAGTTGAGCATGTAAACAAACTGATTCGTCACCATGTCCCTTTAACTGTTAAGAAATATTTACATCAGTGAAATGTTTATGAACGTTAGTGAGATATTAGGTCGTATTCAGGTTTGAAGCCAAGAGGTTCTTCGAGAAATCATGAAGGAAATAATATTCATGCCCTCCAGATTTTGTTATTTGTTTTCTATGTTGTGCGTTATTATCACCGAAATAAATCATTTGGATTTATGAGGGGATGAAAAGTAAATGTAAATATATCATCAAACATGAGATCACAAGATGTGATACCAGTATCCGACATGAGACAGATTAATGCTCTACCGACAATTGTTACACTACCATTCATCACAATCTTATGTGGGTTTTAACGGATGACTGATTACGTAAATATAGAATAAACTATTGAGACTTTAGACCCAGGATACAATGATTAATCTTCAATTACTTGGTATTTAAATAATCAAGCAGTGTTTGACATAATAAGAATATTCCTGGAGACAACTCCACATACTTTGAAATAGGAGCAAACATCTCTATGCGTATGGTTCTAGAAGTTATATAAAACAAATCGGTTTAATTGAATCGCAGAAATTCAAAAAACCCAGAACTAAATATAAAACCTTTAAAATGTTTTAATAGCAACAAAAAATTCAAGTCACAGAAAATAGGATTTGGGGTTGTTGGTTTTGGGGGTTTTTTTTGGTACAAATGCTGCATAATATTTTCTCATAGTAGCCATGAACTGTAAACAGGTATTTGATCTGTATTTTGTTTAAATCATGTTAGTAAATGAAAAAGTAATAACATTTGTATCATTTGTATGTTTTGAAACGACCCCTATTATATTCATGTGTATGATGTCATCAATTTATGTGAAGGAACACACAATTAAAGAAGCATGGAACCGACGCCATCGTTATGTTTTATTAAAGCCTTATAGGACCCTCTTGACTTTAACACAACATTAACTTTAATTATATCTTGTCTAGGTTAGGTTTGTACATCGGGCGATGACAGAGGTGCAAGTAAAGGTTGCGTTTAATACCCTTTGGTGAGAGAATGCAAAATACAATGATGATAATTTAATTCATTAAGCATAAAACATGTTTAAATGATTAATGCATTAGGCAAGAAAATAAAGAATACAATATGCTCTCATTGAAATTATATACCTGCGCCTTCTTTCTACTATTATTTCAGTATACAAATAACGTTGTCTATGCATTTCATGACGGCATGACGTTATTGGTTAGCTGGAGAGTTATAAACAAAACTATATTCAGATAACCATAAAAAATCAAAGAGCTGAAGAACTGACGGGAGTTGATTTTGTCGATGTTTATTTATTTTAAAATCAATGATATGTTATTTTGCACGACAAGTACATGTATACGTAGTTTCTAATTTGAATTACGCATATTTTTATAATATGAATTTAAAAACTTTTTCGACTAGAATGTCGAGAAACCTCCATATGAATCATGTTAAATAATATTTTAAGATAAAATTAATTCACTCAAACTATGTATCAGTGGTAGAAATATTTCTCGAAAATTGTATGGATCCAAGCAATATTGAACTCTAGTCTCGTTTAACCAAACGCTCGGCTGACACCGTAAATCTCCGACAAGGGTTTACGGAGAGAGCCGAGCGTCGAGTTGAACGAGACTATATTGAACTCAGGCGTAGGAATACATACGACTACAAAAAATATTTAAATTGTTCGTACCATTTTAAATCTGACTATTTTTAAGGTATTTGAAAATAATATTCCTTGAAAAACAATGCTTCAGCATACATTACATCGAATTCATCAATTATTTTCAAGAACTAAGTCTTGTCAGGAGCAATGATTTGTGCTGAGGTCCAAACACTGTTTCACTTTCGGTTTGTCCGAGTGACTGCATAGGAGAGTTGATTAAAAATCAACTCCTAAATACAGTTTAAATCTTATAATGAGGCATTTAATTCATTATCTTTGATTTTTTTAGCAGAACAAATCAAGTTATCTAAGCATGGACACCCATCGAAACTGGGCCCAGGATGTGTTACGCTGTCAAATTTGTAAGACCCCGGGCCACTCTATGTACTGTGATATTTGTCACATACATCTGTGTAAAACCTGTATGGGGGAACATATCTCTGATGAATCCCAAAAGCACGAAGTGGTGTCATTTGAAAAGAGGGGATCTACTTTTAAATGCCCCAAACATTCCTCAAACATAAGTGTTCTTTACTGTGAACAATGTGACATTCCTATTTGTACAAAATGTGCTACCTGTGAAAATCACCAAGGGCATACATTTATTGAACTTATCAAAATTGTCGACGGCAAAAAGAATATCATTCAAAAAGATTTAGAAGAACTAGAAAAGTCCATTTTTCCTAAATACCAAGAGATTGCATCTAAGATTCAAGCTAGAAAACCAGATCTGAATAAGAAACTGAAATCAGATGTTGATGAAATGGACATAAAAAACCTGGCTGTCCTAAACGAACAGGAAAATGAAATCACACGCATCAATTCTAAAATCACACAAAGCATTGCTGATCTTAATAAGTTACTTAACTCCAATGATGTCAGACGTGTAACTGCCTACAAATCGAGGAATGCAGAATTCATAGGATTGCTTCCTAAACTCACAATTTCTTTACCACATTTCACTCTTCAAAATATAAACAAAAATCAGCTTTGTCAACAACTTGGTTCTTTATCAGTGTTATCTATCGGTGCTGAGTCCTCTTTCCTGGGAAGACTGCTCAGTGATGAACCTCGGATCACCAGATATATAAAAACTGAGTTTGGAGAAAACAAATTACGCAGTGTGTCCTGTCTCAGTGATGAAATTTGGACGTGTGGTGAGGACAAAATGATAAGAATTTACAACCTCCGGGGGGAACCAGTGAAGTCAGTCCAAACAAAGTCAGGCAACTGGCCATCATACATAGCAGTGACAAAGGGTGGTAATCTAGTTTATACCGATTGCAATGATAGATCAGTGAATATATTTCTCAATGCACAGATAGAGACAGTTATCAGGCTACAGTCGTGGATTCCTTGTAATGTCTGTAGTACCTCCTCTGGTGACCTCCTGGTTGTCATGGACCATGATGATGATACACAAACAAAAGTTGTGCGTTACTCTGGCTTCACAGAGAAACAAAGTATTCAGTTCGATGACAAAGGACAACTTCTCTTTTCATCTGGTGGACAAAAATTTATCAGTGAGAACAGGAACCTAGATATTTGTGTGTCAGACTATGTCGCCCGTGCAGTAGTGGTGGTCAATCAGGCCGGGAAACTCCGGTTTACCTACACTGGTCCTCCCTCTAATACCGAGGGATCATTTAGTCCAGTCGGCATCACAACAGACAGCCAAAGTAGAATTCTAACATCGGATTTTGAAAAACATCGTATCCACATCCTTGATCAGGACGGAGAGTTCCTCCGCTACATTGACAATTTTCTTTTAAACAATCCATTCGGTCTATGTGTCGACAACAGGGACAGCCTCAATGGTGCAGAGTATAGCACAGGTAAAGTGAAGAAAATACAATATTACATGTAAAAAAAAATACGTTTGATAGTTATTTATCTGTCTGATTATGAAAGCGCTTAAGCTATATTGGACGTTTTTCGTGTTTTCTTATTTTACTTCTTATCTATAACTCGCTGACCACTGTGGATTTTATTGTGTTTATATATATATATATATATATATATATATATATATATATATATATATATATATATATATATATATATATATATATATATATATATATATATATATATATATAAAAAATCCAAAATGAGTGAAAGGTGATATCACACAGTATAAATAATCAAAAAAGAAAAAGAAAATGAACAGTTCCAAAGTTTCTATTCACTAGCGCTTTCTGGATTTACATCCTTCTTCAGGTGAATGTACATAAGTTATGAACTTGTTTTCCTTAGAAACGTTTATTATGACGTCATGATGTAACGAGAGTCTTTTCAGGGAAGGAATAAATCCATGACGTCATAATACACGGACAATTTTCAGTTTTTCCGTTTTATAAACTTTATACTGACAATGCAATTGAACGAAGGGAAAAAGAAAAACATTTTATAAAGTCATTAAAACCTTCGTTAAATAGTTTGACATAGACTGTTTTGTCGTCTTTGATTTTGTTTGACTGTATATTACGCTATATAACTTTATTCTATGATTGTTTCCTTCTATAAGCATTATGACGTCATAGTATTATTGTTGACGTTATCACTAGGTAACGTAATTACGTTATAGTTTTAACGACTGTAAAACGTCTGAAGATTTTTAACAATGAAAGCGCTGATGTTTTGCAGTTAGTGTTGTTTTTTTTCTTTTATTTTATATATATATATATATATATATATATATATATATATATATATATATATATATATATATATATATAGTTAAATCCAAAAAATATCGCAGTGTCCGGTTTTATATATAGAAAATTTGAAAAACGAAAGACAACACAGAGTAAAACTCTGTGTTGTCTTTCGTTTTTCAAATTTTCTATATATATATATATATATATATATATATATATATATATATATATATATATATATATATATATATATATATATATATATATATATATATATATATATATATTATATATATATATGCTTTCAAAATATTTGAAACTTTTGCGGAAAAATGACATTGTCCAGTGTCTTTGCCTGTGATAACACTAAGTATCAATTTTGAACTATATACCCCATAACCATAACTTCAAATGATGTATAATTGGGGCACCAGCGGGGTTTGCTTATTTTTATTTAAATATTGAATCGTACAATGTCTAAAAATTATATAAGTAATAAGAAATCATTTTTCTAATATTATGAAGTGATAATTTCGATCGGGGCGTGATCAAACCTATCATTAAGCCTTTCGGGGTTTATTGGTTTTGACCACGCCTCGACCAAAATTATCACATCATAATACTAAAAGAATGATTTCTAATTTCTTGAACAATGTCTATAAAATTTAGTAGAAATATGACGTTAAGTAAAAATTTATGGCAAAATCTTCATTTTTTAATGACCTTCGTATTAACAAACTGAACAAATACATATATAACACATCACAGTGTGAATGAAAATATTAATGTATAATTTGTTTAGCAAAAAGAATCATTACATTATATTATGGTTTTATTTAGAAAAATTGTTTTAACTTCATTTTCATAATGGACTATATATTTGATATGGCCAAATATCTGTGCCCATTTTTAACCATATTTTATATATGTACCGCTATCGTATCTAAATCAAATTTTAATAAAACTTTTTATCTCATACGTGTGGTGTATATGTCTTTTGTGATAAATCTTTGCGTTATCAATCGGATGATGCTTTATCAAATAATTCCGGTCCAAACTATTTTGATACAGCCGTTCGCTTTAACGCTTCTGTGATCTATTTTTGAAGATATTCCTATATATTCCACATGACTATTTTCACTATTAAAAATAGTAACGAGGCCGGGTCTAATTTTTTCTGCCCTAGATTTTTGAATGAAATTTTTTACGTGAATTTCTACTAATATAATTATTATCTTTAGATAAAAAAAAAATTAGACATTTACCACATCGTTTGTTTAAGGGATCATCTCAAAATTTGTTAATTTTTAACATAGGACCCTATGGGATTTTGCTTGAAATGTATCAATTTTGCACATTTTTTACATTTTTTTTAAAAACGTCTGCCCTAGGGATTTCTTTTTCTGTTCTACACATTAAAATTATTGCTATAAGGCATCAAATGGTCAAATAAAAAAAAAATTACCTCCTGGTTTGTTCCAGGGGTCTTATCAAAGTTTATTTTTGTATGCCCAATTTCCCAGATTTGTCAGATAATGGCTATTTTTTATTTGATAAAGGCGGAAATGGTGATCTTTATAGATTTATTAGAACATTCAGATATATTTAAGTAATAAATAAATATATAACATCACATAATAAGGGTCATTAATATAAAATACATGGTTACTGTCTTGAAATATATGAATTAAGCTATATTTAGGTGGGTTAAGAAAACGTGACAGTGGGCTAGGCTTGCAGAACCCTCTTCACGTTTTCGACCCGAGCCCGGATATAGCTTATACTTCGAGACATTTATGTTTATTCCACAATATAACATTAATTTTACGCATCAAACGAGCTATTTTCAACAAATTTCGTTGAATATCTGCTGTTGAAACTATCACGCCATGGCGTTAACAAAGCAAAAAGATGACGTCACAATACAAATGAAACGCTGCGCGAGTATTTTCAACTACAAATCATAGGTGTTTAGTTTATAAAACACCAACAACTGTTCCTTGTTCGAGTCGATTTAAAGTGACGAGCATAAGCAACTCTGAGTATATCAATCAACCTGACTACTTGAGTATTCAGTATGGGTATTTAATTAAGTTATAAAGTTCTAAGAAAAAACCTTTAGTGATAAGAAATTACTTTAATCTTTATAATGCATTAAAACAGTATACATATCTCCGAAATTACGTACTAAATTGTGTCTCTCAAGGTCATAATAAATGCATAGCACAACGTTGCATCATTGGTTAGTCTAAAAAAAATCGTGTCATTTAAGGTGATATTTCAAAAAATATTGATAAAAACTTATGAGATGAATAGAACATCTATGATTGTGTGATTTTATATTTGCTTTATCCAACTCGCTAAAATGGGTATATTCGCTCGGCAACCCTCTTGAATACACAGCCAATTGTGCATCACGTGAAATTCAAGCGAAAAGAGCTTCAAGTAAAGCTTCATGTGAAATTAACTCCAATTTCACGAGAAATTCGTATAAAATGAAATTTACGTGAAATTGTTCATATGAATTTCAAATGAAAAAACTTCACGTGAAAATCATGTGAAAGTTCACATGATTTACACACAATTTTAACGTGAAATCCCTTTCACGTAAAATTTGGGGGAATTGATTCATGTGAATTTCACTTGAAATTTCAAAGAATTGTTTTATTACATGTATACAGGCAACTTCGCCACATATGATTCACATATGTGAATCATATGTGGATCATATGATTTGTTTCATATGAGATCATAAAAAAGGGCACCATATGTGTATCATATGTAACAAATCATATGATCCATATATGATACACATATGATGCACATATGATTTACATATGATAGCCCTTTCATATGATTAACATAGGAAACTTTTATGTGTGTTAGAAATTATTTTCATATGAGAATCATATGAAAGGGGCATCATATGTAAATCATATGAAACATATGTGGGGTTTTCAAATTTATCAAAAGGAAAATATACACTTGTGCACACAGAAAATAAGGTATTTCTGCATTCGATAAAATTTATCAATATATTTCTAAAGTTTGTAGGCACAATCATATTATTCTACAGATCTATCCCTCAAATGACTTATTTTCCATACAAAGAAATAGCTTATTTTACACAGTGCACATAATTAAATTATTCAAAGAATATAGAAAAACAAGCTATTAGCATTTGTCGATACATATATTCTACTTAAGAATACAAATTATTGGACATTTGATTTCATAAATGTATAAGTACTGTCATGTATACCAATGAGGTCATATCATGAGTAAATATACCAAATTCATTAAAGTGTATATAACAAAGCTGAAAATTTAGTATAAGCAATTTTAGAAATCTCTGAGCTGAACTGGAGAATTTCACGTGTTTAGTCCTGTTCTCTTGTTTATCTGCTTGCTGTCCATGGTCATGAAATGGAATAATGGCCAGAATCTTCTTAAAATAAGTACTAGTATCTCTTTATAATTCTTCAGTATCTCCTTGGTTGCTGACTAAATTTTCTTTAGAATATATGTATGGTCCCTTCAAAATGATGAAAAAATGTTTTAAAAACTATAGACTAAGTGTATGTCATAATGTACAATATTCCTGAATCCATACATCTTTAAATCAACTTATTATAAATGAGAATAAAGCAATTCACCTGAAAGAAAGTAGACTTTATTAGTTTATTTTAAATGACCTTTGCATATGCTTATGATCTTGAATCTCTCAATAACTCTTGAATTTATTTGGAACTGAATGAAAAAAATTTTTTTTTGATAGCAGCCATATAATACTTACCTTAATCAAAAGTCTGGACCAATGAATCCCTCAGAAGAATCAGGTTAAGATCGTAGTGCACATGATCCTTTTTCAACAATTTACTAAAATAAATAATTGAACAATTAATGAACATAGTGGTACCTAACTATTCTTAAATCAAAAGTAAATTTAAAAAATCAACACACATGATCTTTTCAAAACATCTCAAAGTATTCACGTTAAAAAAAATACTATGTTTTAAAATACAAGTAGTGCTTTAAATTACCATGAATGAAATGTTATGAACTTGTAATGCAATTTACAGTTATCATAAAGTTGACAAATATGCTACCTTTGAAATCTTTTGAAACCCAGAATTTGTGTATATATCTTTGGGTGCAGTTTTACTCAGTTAAAACATGCTTTCTGGTGAGCACTTAGCAATCAAAAACCCTAAAAAATAAACTTTTTAATAAACCCAACAATAAGTATATCTTAAAGAGTCACTGAGTGACCATTTTCATAGTACAAAATAGTAAAATCGTGATCAATTTTACATGTTTATATTATACTGAATATTTTTGCTGACACTGTGAATGTTTTGCATTTTGCATTTGTCAGAAATGCAAGTTATAAATAAGATGTATAAATTCATAAAGGAAAATATCAATCAATAAATTTACTTGCAATACATATCATATTTACATAGCAAAATATTTACCTGACTATACAGTATCTGCATGAGTTCTGCATGATGATTTCTGTTGATCAATCATTTCATCCTACACATTATCATTCAATCCTGTGAGTTTTGCTTTTTTTCCTGTCCATAACAATCGCCTACTGTGTTGTGTGCGTCTTTAATTGGGCTTTATTACTTCTGATTTTCTCTGCTTTGTTTTCTTTTAAAACATACAAACATAAAGTGTTAGACACAAACAATTCTATAATTGTCTGTAGCTAAACGGGAAAATTCGGATTCAATTTGACATTTCGCTTTTTAACATTTAATTATTGCATCAATTACAGTATGTCAGAGAAGTTTTCAGGCAGTTGAAGCGACGACATGAATAAACATTTTCATTTATGTAGCTCTGCGTCATTTTAACCCGAATTTTCCCTTAGGTAGTCGATCTTTTTTTCTCTACTTTCACTTTTGATGTTTGTTTATATAACGAAGTTTAACAGATAAACTGATAACTGTAACATACATTTATCAAAGATATGAATTGCACATCAGATTGATCCTCTTAATTAATAATGTTTGTGCTACAATATTACACCCATGGCCCAAAGTGTGTACCGATATTCTCACATACATATATAATTATCGATACGGTGAGTGAATAGGAAATTTATGACGATCAGATTGAATAAATCTGTTGTAAAATACATATATTGGCCTAACCACAAAAAAACTTCACCAATTAACGTTATCTCATATGTAAATAAAATTAAAAATTGTTAAACCTGTCAATAAAATACCATCAACACACATGCTAACGATTTCAACTCATACAATATTAAATGAATTCCGGATTGAAGTCTGAATCGGATTTGAATTAGTTGTGCTCGTGCCAACGACACATGTTTACGCCACAGTTTGAAGATGGACTGCACTGTGTATTTATGCTGTAGACTGGTGTTACTTGGGTGTAAGTACAGACGTATGCTTTAGATTTGTTGTGGTGTTTAGTCGAAGCCTTCCTTCTAGAACGGCATTTCATTGATTATCAATGTTTCCATCATCCAGTGAAAAAAAAATAACTACATCATCGTATTCCATTGTTACTAGAAATAATCAGCAGTTATGACTTATGCTAATCGATCAAAGAGGAAGGCAGGTAATTTTTGTATTTTTATTTTTATTTCAAGTGTTTTTATTACGAAAAAACGGTTATTTTAATAAAATAGCAGCTTATTCCGTGTATGACAATATTTCAGATTTTGTGTTGTGTCCAAATGAAACATTTTCGCTAGCCAAGGGTTTCGGACCCTTGGCTAGTGAATATGCGAATAAAAGAAAATAGTATAATAGCAGCTTATTCCGTTTGTGCTGATTTTTATTTTTGTGTTATTACAGAAAGAAAAAAACCGGTAATTTCAGTAAAATAGCAGCTTCTTCCGTGTGTTTTGTGTTGTGATGGAATGAACGGCCATTTACATAACAAAGAACTCTGTTTATTACGTGTCTGATTATAAAGTTGTTTATTGATGGAATAAACTGTTTTTTACTTAAAATAAATAAGCTTATTTCGTACAATTATGCTTGTTTTAGTTTTCGTGTAATCACGGAATGAATGGTTTTTCATTATCCACATTTTTTTAAATATTTAATTCCCTGAAATCAAACAAACTAATCTAAATCTTGAAACTGACGTATTTATCAATGCCTGCTATCCCATCCGTTTATGTGAGGCATAATAAAATATTGTTTAAATTAAAATTAATATTTATTAATGTTTGACACTTATATAATTCCATACAGTTCACATGATGCCAATCACTGAAAATCATCATCAGAATTCGACCAAACAAATGCAGTTTTTGAATACGGATTCTGCTGGTTTCTGGGCGCTATTATGAGAAGTGTAGAACGTGTGCACATATAATAATGTATTGCATGCACCAATGGTTTTGAAATTCTAGTATTTTTATAAATTAAAATTTTGAAACTAAAGACTTTATTAGCATTCATACGGAATTACAAGACAATAGAATTTTTTTCATTGTACTGTATCTATATATGTAGTTGTGAAGTTTATTTTACTTTTTATTTCAACAATTCATTTTATTCCTTCACAAATCGAAACGGAATAAACGGAATAAAACAAACACAATTTGAACGTGTTTTGTAAAAATAAAACAGAAAAAAGCTTACGAAGTTTTCAAAATTATGATGATAAACTGTCAGTGTCGTCTCTCTACATATACATGTACTCCTGTTATCTGCACCGCGGTGCAAATTAGTTTTAGCCTTTTTTAGATGTCTCTTTTTTCACCTTTAGATTGTTCCCCCAATAGATTCTTAACCCCAGTTTCTGATGTTTGTCCCCAAAGGAAACCCTTTTCCCAGAATACTTCCATTTCATAGGCGTATTTAGTATGATAAATTGAGTGTCGCTATATATATATATATATATATATATATATATATATATATATATATATATATATATATATATATATATATATATATATATATATATATATATATATATATATATATATACTCCTGTTATCTGCACCGCGGTGCAAATTAGTTTTAGCCTTTTTTAGATGTCTCTTTTTTCACCTTTAGATTGTTCCCCCAATAGATTCTTAACCCCAGTTTCTGATGTTTGTCCCCAAAGGAAACCCTTTTCCCAGAATACTTCCATTTCATAGGCGTATTTAGTATGATAAATTGAGTGTCGCTCTATATATATAAATACTCCTGTTATCTGTCCCGCGGTGCAAATTAGTTTTAGCCTTTTTTAGATGTCTCTTTTTTCACCTTTAGATTGTTCCCCCAATAGATTCTTAACCCCAGTTTCTGATGTTTGTCCCCAAAGGAAACCCTCTTCCCAGAATACTTCCATTTCATAGGCGTATTTAGTATGATAAATTGAGTGTCGCTCTATATATATATATATATATATATATATATATATATATATATATATATATATATATATATACTCCTGTTATCTGTCCTGCGGTGCAGATTAGTTTAAGCCTTTTTCAGATGTCTCTTATTTCACCTCTAGAATGTTCCCCCAATAGATTCTAAACCCCATTTTCTGATGTTTGTCCCCCAAAGAAAACCCTTTCCCCAGAATACTTTCCTTTCATAGGCGTATTTAGTATGATAAATTGAGTGTCGTCTCTCTTTATACAGTACCGATCAGACCCAACCTAACAAAAAGTAAACCCCAACTAAACCCTGGGTTTACTTTCTGGGTTTACTCTAGGTTTACTCAGGGTTTACTAGAGTGGACCCCGATTAAACCAAAGTAAACCCAGAGTGGACGCAGAGAGTAAACCCGGTTAGAAGTATACCACTGAAAACAGACGTTAACTGTGTATTCGGAATATACAAGGGGCAGTAATAACAGGCAGTAGGATGTTAAAATAAAAGATGGGTCTGCTTCACACTTCAGTGCGTACGGTTGACCTCAAAAGCAATTTCGAAATAAATCCAAAGAAAACCCTGAGTAAACCCAAAGAAACCTCCTAGTGGACCCAAATTTTCAAAAAGTAAACCAAGAGTAAACCGAAAGTAAACCCCAAAAGTAAACCCGGGGTTTAGTTGGGGTTTTCTCTGGTGTTTGGTTGGGTTGGATCGGTATATACTACTGTTATCTGCACGGCGGTGCATATTAGTTTGAGCCTATTGCAAATATCTCTTATTACAGCTAAAAATGTTCCCCCAAGAGATTATAAACCCCATTTTCTGATGTTTGTCCCCCAAAGAAAACCGTTTTCTATGAAATTCTTCGCTTTTTTGAGGCATATTTATCATGAAAAACTGTCAGTGTCTTCTGTCGACATATACATGTACTCCTGTTATTTGCACCGCGGTGCAAATTAGTTTTAGCCTATTTCAATTAAGTATGATAAATTGAGTGTCGCTCTTTATATCTGCAACACGGTGCAGATCAGTTTGAGCCTTTTTCAGATGTCTCTTATTTCACCTTTAGAATGTTCCCCCAAGAGATTCTAAACCCCATTTTCTGATGTTTTCCCCCAACAAAAACCTTTTCCCGGGATTATTTCCCTTTCGGAAGTTTATTTATCATGATAAATTGAATGTCGTCTCTCTATATATACTTCTGTTATCTACATCGCGGTGCAGACTAGTATAGATATTTTTACAACTCTATGACAGTGATATTATTTCCTATTTTTTCATAGTTGTGATTAATAATACATTTATTAAAATAATGTCTAAAATTTGTTGATGTAAATATATTCGAAAATATTAATATCTCACAAAGTTATTCGATCCGTCTCGTGAATTCATTTTATTTTCCATTGATGCTCTAAGAATGAAATCAACAGGAAGTCGATGAAAAGAGGCAAATACCACAGATTTACTTATTAAACATCTTTATCGATGGTTGACGTTACGTCAAATAACGTCAAAAAAGTATCTGCACCGCGGTACAGATAACGGTATTACGCCAAAAAAGTTAATAACAGTTAACTAAAGGTCACTGTGAATTAATGTTGAGAATCGAATTGAGATCGGTAATTCTGCCAATCCGAATTTTCTCGGAAGATCTTTACATATTATACTAATTAAAAAGCTGTGCAGGTTTGATAAATAAAACCAGACAATAAAACTTAATGAAGAGAAAAAGCATTGTGTTACATACACATGTATTTATTGAAGGTATAGTTATATACATTGGCGTCGGAAGGGGGGGGGGGTAGACTTCGCTAACAACGAAAGATGAAAACAGGATATGTCAGCATTATTACGAATGAACATGTTCAGGTTTTGGTGAGTGACTGTTGTAGCGCCGTAGAGCGGTTACGGCATAATTAATTCATATAACTGTGAAAAATCTTTTCTTTGAGTATAATTCCTGAGTGAAAAGTCCAAGTTGTATTTTACAATTTATTTACATTATTTCCAAATTTAATATCGTCTTAAAATAAATCCAAGAAGAAGCACTGACTATATCTACGACAACAACAACAATTCTAACTCTAACTATCTCTTTAACTCTAACTTCTCCCTGTGACCCTCGCACTCTTATATACACATAGGGTTGCTCATTAAGAGCAGCCGCCTTAATGAGGTCACATTATATAATACCGGTACACCGGTTGCTCTTCGGGAGCAACAGATATACATACAAATGAACATGTGAAATAAAATGATGATATATGAAAATAATTAATCTGAATATAATTTATGACGTTACAACTTCCCCCCTCTTAATTTTTGGTTCCATACAAAAGGTATTTAAGCATGAAGTATAAATAAAAGAAATATCTAACGTCAGTTCTCTTCTTAAATAACATATAAACAAATAAACAAGACATATAACAACAAAGTATACAAGTTCAAAAAATTAAAAATAATTATTTACAACAGTTCATATTTACAATGTCAATATTTACACGGAAAAGTCTCCCTTCATCTCCCGAACGTTCCCTTTACGCAAGCACTCGGCAACGTGTTCCGCAATTTCACTAACCACGCTTCGGAAGTCCACATCTTCGGGATTTACGTACTCGGAATAGATGATTTGTGAGGTTCGGCTTACTTCCGTTCGTCCATCTGGGTGCGTTGAAGTAACTTTATTGATGACAAAACAAACTGAAGATTTCGTTACAGTAACGTCTCGTCAGTGTCCATTTCACTGTCACTAGCGGAAGAGTCGAGTAAACCATCTTCAGTTTCTGGTCTGTGCTCAACAACAGCGTCTTCTTCTGTATTTTCTAGAAGTTCGTTCACAAAGCTGTCCGAAGGAATCTCGAGGGAGCTTACCGACACATCGTTCAGGAAGTTCCATTCATTACTATGGGCATGATCAGATGTTCTAGGAGATTTCTCTGTCTTCATGGCGAAAGTGGTCTCATCCTCATCCGACGATATGTTTTCATACTGTTCACTAAGCACATACACAGATTTACGCGCCTCTTCGTAGCTTTGGCGGTTGACCGTAAACTTATTATCTTCCATGGCACATTTCAGGTCTTTCCCTCTAGTCTGTGGATAACTCTGTAATGTCTCTTCAAATTGAAGCTTCGCACAAATGTTCTTTGGCAAAAACTACACTTCAAACAGTCTATTTCATCCTTATGCTGCTCCTTAATATGCAAGTTCAAATTACTAATTCTGGAGAAATCCGGCCACAAATTTCACATCTCATAGTTTCTAATTTTCTCTATATCGCAATGGTTTTCGTATAATCCGTCCGTGTCTCGTCTGAACAATCTCCTGGGTCGGGGTATTCTGGAGTGTCTCGTCTTTGGGTCCTCCCTCTGATTCGGAATCTGATTGGCTGGCGGCTGTTGACGGGGCCCCGGGTGGAAAGTTAAGCGACATATTCAAACGGGTTTGTCTCCGTCCACTGGCTGTTGTGCGGCGATGCGTGACGGGTACCCTCTGCAGCTGGGAGCTTGTATATTCGGTATCGCTTCTCGCCGGGTATTGTTTATTCCCTCTATACGGTTTGATATTGTCGGAATGCACGACCACGGGCTTTGAATTTTGGGAGTGTTTTATTTGAAACAATACATCACTTAGTCTCTTTACAATAAGCCAGAGTCCTGCCCATGTTCGTGCTAACTTTGTTTTACATCCAACAGTAACTTTGGGCTGGCTCCGCCGAACTAAATCTCCAATTTCATAATTAATAGAACGCACATTTCGATCGTAAACGCGTTTTTGTCTCAAAGCACTTTGTTTAGTTTCACCTCTCACAATTTCATACATTTCACACAAACATCTTTCTAAATGACGCACATATTCCGCTTCAATTTTGTACACAGCTATATCATCACTTTCCAAATTTTTTGTTATAAGATTCACAGGTAAAGTCATTTCTTCACTAAATACCATTTTACAAGGCGTCATTCCTGTGGACTCGTGTATTGTACTGTTGTACGCAAACACAATTCCGTCAATTAATTTATCCCACTCTGTTTGATTCACTGAAATGTACTTGGATAAGATATCCTTGATAGTTCTGTTCAATCTTTCAATCATACCGTCGGGTTGAGGGTGGTACGACGTTGTACGCGTTTTGTTTATTTGCAAAACTTTGCACATCTCTCGAAATAATTGACTGAGTACCTTGATCCGAATGTATTTCTTGGGGGCACCCGTAGCGTTTAATTCATCCTTTAAACAAAGTTTCTGCCACTGTTTCAGCGTCAATGTTTCTCAAGGGAAATATTTCCGTGAATTTGGTAAAATAGTCTGAGATCACTATAATATACGAAATCCATTCATTGACTTAGGAAATGGTCCAGCTATATCCACTCCAATTCTCTCAAATTTAACACCGCTCAAATAACTTTTTATATAGCTTCTCTTCTTTCTATGTGGGTTTTTCCTTTCTTCACAAATATCACAAGAAGCAATCTAATCCTGCACATATCTTCTTAAATGAGGCCAGTAATAATTACTTCTGTTGAGCTTATCAATGGTGCTTCGTACACCTAAATATTCGGCAGTTACAGCGTCATAGAAATTCCACATTACAACATTGCGTAACTTCTGAGGAATAATAATCCATAATCGTTCACCACTATTTTCCATCCATTTAATGCATAATACCCCTTCGTTCACAGTCAACAACTCCCAACGAGAGTATAAAAATTTGCTCTCAAAGCCTAAACTTGAGATAGAATATTTAGCTGGCTTTGGAAAGTTCGAATCCTCTTTCCACTTAAGAATGGGTGATATACCTCCGTCGTCTAACTGATGTTTTCTAATACTTGATAAACTCAGTGATTTATCTGGCTTGTTCTTGGGTTTGGCTCGTAACGGACGATTTGGAACACGCTTTGACGTCTTATGTGGTTGTACGGTATCACTTGAATAAAAGGCAATAGGTATCTTATCCAGATCTTGGAAAAGTGTTTTAATAGCACACACATAATCACAAGATTGAACATCTTCTCCGTTCGTTGATTTACGCAAATCTTCTATGTGATAGTATTTTTCTTCATCCGTCGCCTCTGTCACATTCAATTTGCACTGTTTACACTTCTTATTTTGAATATTCATCCTAGTCAAACCATCTGCATTTCCGTGTCTTTTTCCTGGTCTATGCTGAATCTGGAAAGTATATGAAGCTAATTGTTGAAGCCATCGAGCAATCTGTCCATCCGGTTCTTTAAACTTATGTTACCACACTAGGGATCCATAATCTGTCCTCAGGATAAATTCTCGTCCAATCAAGTGATGTTTAAAATGTTTGATAAAACAAACGAGTGCTAACATCTCTCGTCGCGTGGTACAATAATTCCTTTCAAATTCTGTTAGTGTACGACTCCCGTACGCTATCACTTTTTCTTTTCCGTCCTGAATCTGTGACAATACTGCTCCTATCGCATCATTGCTTGAATCAGTATCCAGAATAAAGAATCCTCAAGTCACATCTGGATAACTAAGAATTGGTGCACTCACTAATGTTGATTTAAGGTGATTAAATGCTTAATCACATTCGGCTGTCCAGTTCCAGGGAGTGTTCTTGCTAGTAAATCCGTGGAGACACTTCGCAATTTTAGCAAAGTCTTTGATGAATCGTCTATAATAAGACACTAATCCTAGAAAACTACGCAACTCTGTTACACTCTGAGGAATTTTCCATTCCATAACAGCTCTGGTCTTCCTAGGGTCTGTTTTAACTCCTTCTCTAGAAACAATGTGTCCTAAGAAAGTCACTTCCTGCTTAAAGAAACTACATTTCTTGGCTTTCAGTTTCAAGTTAGCATTTTCAAGTCGATCAAATACTAAACTCAAGTTTCTTAAATGTTCCTCAAAATTTATGCTATACACTATTATGTCATCTAAATAGAGGACTGCGACATGCCACTGCAATCCACTTAAGGTATGTTCTATTACTCTCTGGAAAGTAGCGGGGGCATTGCATAATCAAAACGGCATGACTGTATACTGATACAATCCTCCACGAGGGGTTCCGAATGCTGTTTTCTCGTTGTCGCCGTCTCGCATAGGAATTTGATGATAAGCCATATTAAGATCCAGCGATGTAAACCAACTAGATCCAGATAATGCGTCTAAATCTTCAGCAATTCTCGGAATAGGGTAAGCATCCTTTATTGTTTGAGCAATCAAGCGCCGATAATCCACGCATAATCTCCAGGTTTTGTCTTTCTTTTGTACAAGTACAAGGGGAGATGACCAAGGACTTACTGATTCTTCAATCAAACCTTCAGTTTTTAATTTATTTATTTCCGCATCCAATATGTCTCGTTTGAATATAGGTACTCTTCTTACAGGTTCTTTAAATGGCTTCTCCTCATTCAAATTGATTCGATGTTCTCCAACATTTGATCGCTGTAAAGGCATCTCGGGGTCGGCAAACGCAGCTTTACGACTAAATAAAAACTGCTTAAATTTCTCTGCTTGCTCTGGTGTAAGATTGTTACATCCTTCAGTATACATCTCTCTAAGGAATTCAGGAATATTATTCCAGTTTCCACGTTGCACATCATTGAATTCGGCAACTCGTCACTGAAAAAATCAACGCATGTCACTAATGCAATTTCTGTGTTTTCTTTGACAAAAACTTTTTTGTCTCCCGGGTTAAAAACACGCACATAAATCTCACTATTTTCTGTATTAACTAACACTTGTCCAACCACAAGTCCATGTGTGTTGACAAATTTCATCAGTGGTACTAATATAGCCTCCTTCATATTAGTACTAGGAATCACCTTAGATTTGATCACAGCTTCATGTCTCGATGGAATTACAATACTATCCACTGAGCGAACAGGACAGCTTGTCTCGTTATCCTCACTCGTGTGCACACATTTCATCATCAGATTATGATTCCTGTAATCCCAGTGACATATTCGATTTTCATCATAAAGTCTTTTCCAAGCAGGTTACATTTCACGCCGCCCACCAAAACTCGGAAATAAATATCTTTCTTTCCAAACGTTAAAATCATATTAGCTGTCCCAATTACGTTTAATGGTCTTCCATCTGCAGTTTCAAATTGTTTCCGCACTTGCTCCAGTACAGGTCTGTTCTGTGGAAGAATACTTAAATAAACTTCTTTAGAGATGAAAGTATTTGCCGCACCAGTGTCGATTTTCAACTCAATTGCTGCCCCCTCCACCAGACTAAAATGTTTAAGGCATCTAATCTTTTTTTCGCCTAGTACATTTATTGCAAGTTTAATTTTCAAATTTTGTCTGGCTGTATTTATAACAATATCATCTAGTTTGTACATTAGTTTGGAATTTTTCATTAATATCCACCTATAAATTGGACTAGTAATGTTAATATAAGTGTTAAGATTTGAATTGTTAATTATAGAATATATTCCAAGTTCAGACACGTAGGATCGTTTTTAAAACTGTGTATACATGTTGCATGTAATTTGAATCACACATATTTCTCTTTTATAGTGTTAATTTAAGTTAATGGCTATTTTTTTAACGAAATACAGTGAAATGTATTTCAATTTCTGTTTTAATATTATTTTACATGAAAGTAATTTGGAAAGTTTCTGGTCAAAACAGCCATTGGATTTAAGGCTATCTGATCACAGAGGTATACACATATTTTTGTACACTGTACGGTTTTCGTTAAGAGGGCGTGATGGCTGTCGCCATTTTTAGGCTGTATTGATCTCTTTTAACCCCCTTCCCCACAGTAACGCACTTCTACGCATATACTGTTGCCCCACAATCACGCATTTTGTCGCATATACCTTTTCCCCGCAATCACGCACTTTCACGCACTTTTCGTTGTTGAATGTTACAGCTCCGATAACTCGTAATTTATTGTTTTATGTATCAAAATATATTGATGGCAGGCACGTAGCACCAAGGGGGGGGGGGCTGTGTGAACGCAGCCAAATGAAAAACAACTTGTTCAAACGCCGTGGATGCGCAGTGAGAGCGCGATAGAGACACAGTGAGATCCCAAAGGACTCCGTGAGGTGTCCGTGCAAGCGCAATTGACTTATCACTGCGTCTACACTGCGATTAGCTGCGTTCCTTGAGCGCGCCGACGGAGCTCTCGTGGCGCTGTTGGGGATCTTACGGCGCAGTCACGGCGACCTCACTACGCTTCTACGGCGTGTTTATTAGAACGCAGAGCCACGGCGCGTACTTTGTGCATGTTCAAAGTGCGCCGCTGTAGGAGACTCTACTGCGTTTACCTTGGCGTTTTACATTATTTAAGGACGCAGCGGGATGGCCGTGAGGACGCAGCTTCGGTGTGACAGGGGTTAAATCCATTTCAACATTTTTTATTGATGAAGAAATAAAAACATTGGACATCCACACCCAAACACGCATGCACGCGCGCACATCATCTTACAGATGGTACGCATATCCAGAAATTCTTATTTGTTTTATGGTATCTATATCTGTTTTTGTAGGAACGCATATCATAGGAGTTTTCATTTATGGAAGAAATAACAATTAGTATGCGGGTTTAGTTTATTTTATAAGTCGCTACACGTGCAGACTAAGTAGCCCTTCAAACACGTATGTTTTACCTGCTGAAATAAGACCTGAATAAATAACTAGAGCAGTGTAATCTTCCGAACCTGCAGAGCTTGTCGCATTTTATGATATGCGTACCAAATGGTACCAAATGGTACGCATATCGGCTTAAAACTTAGTACCACTGACTTTTTTTTTCTTCTGGATTTTTAGTAGAGTCATGAAAATGATAATCGTAAGGTAAAACTGTTTAAAACATATTTCCGTTTTGCCATGATGCCCATTTTTGAGTGCACATGTATAATTTGTTGGTCAAGGAAACTAACTCCGTTTTGCCATGATGGCCATTGAACTGAACTTTATTTATTTTACAACGACTGATAAACAAGTTCTACAACTTACATTAATATCTTTCGTTGGCACAGATGTTAGCGCGAGGGGGTCAATTGTGTAGGAGGTAGCCGGAGTACCCGTAGAGAACCCACGTGTCCAATCGGGCAACCGCCAAACCATATCACATACCATAGGCGTCGAAACCGGCGGGGGGGGGGGGTGGGGCTAGGGCCCCCCCCCCCACTTTTTTTGCTAAGTTAGACCTTACCATTAGGCACATAGCAGAATAGAGGGTTCAGCCTCCCCCCCCACACACTTTTTTTTCGCCGGAAACATTATTGTTCCGTAATGTACGTTTGAAAGATTGAGAAGTTGGAGTCAAAGTCATAGTAGCCCCCCCCCCCCCCCCCCGGATTAAGA
Organism: Magallana angulata; assembly: GCF_025612915.1. Lineage (NCBI taxonomy): Eukaryota > Metazoa > Mollusca > Bivalvia > Ostreida > Ostreidae > Magallana > Magallana angulata. The sequence continues at coordinate 55,565,112 of NC_069118.1, forward strand.
ATTTTGTTATTTTTGGGAAAAAAATTATGGTAGGTAAGATTTTTTTTATTGGAACAATGGGTATACCCCCCCCCCCCTTCGGATTAGGATTTTCATGATTTTGGGAATTAGGTTTTTTTCTCTCAATATTTCTTAGGATCAGTCTAGCCCCCCCCCCCCACTTTCAATTTGCTTCCGACGCCAGTGCATACAACCACCGTCGATCTCGGGGATCGAACTCGGGTCGCAGCTAGCGATGATAAGCGAGTGATGGTCATTTTTTGACTGAACATGTATATTTTGTAGGTCCATAAAATAGTTCCCTGTTGTCATCATGCCCATTTTTAGATTTTTTTATTTTTTGCACATGAATATTTTGTAGGTCCAATAAACTAAATAATTTCCTGAAATCCAAAGCTAATTTTGTCATCTTTAAGATCTACGCAAGTTAAGCATCTCATGATCATTCAGGAAATTGTTCAATATTTTTGTCTGATATTGAATTTCACTTTTCTCCAGATGCCTAAATGGAGTATTTCAGATATGAAAAATGCAAATAATAATAATAATAATAATAATAATAATAATAATAATAATGACAAATAAATTCAACTCAATGTAGCGTACAAATCAATCTTGTTGGATTGTTTTAATTTTTCTGATTAACGAGTTTAGTATTAATAACGTAGATGTCAATATGCATTACTGGTCAAAGAGAGATAACTCCAATATATCAGACATTTTTTCTACATGTGTGTATGGATGGAGAGAGAGAGAGAGAGAGAGAGAGAGAGAGAGAGAGTATAAAAATTTTGATTTTGTGTTGACTGAATAAAATACTTGTTTACTTCTTCTGTGAAAATCCGTACAAATATTCAAAAGGACAATATATTTCACAGTTTGACCCCCCCTCCCCCCTTAACTCGTGAGTTTATTGTTTATTACTACATATGTATTAAATGATGTCCGAATGTCTTCAAAGATGAAAATAGTAATGTCATTGTTAAGCCGCACCATTGCAACATTAACACTAAGAAGATCGGCGAAGATGGGTAATTTTAAGCCCATAAAAGTGAATATATAGGAAAATTGATGGTAAATAAAAGGCATATAGCAACGCACGGGAACGGGGAGCTCACATGTTTGCAAATCACAGTATGGCTACAAAAAATTGTCCCTCCACTTTTCTGTAACTGTAAAAAAATGTATTGAAATTATTCATCAAAAAGTGTGATATAAATTACTGTAATAAAGTTTTCAGTAGTAAATAACAACCCCCTTCCCTCCAACAACACCCCGAATATAAATTTCGATTTTTTTTATTTTTGCACTTAAAGATTTTTAGGGGTATGGCTGCCCTCTTCAACCTCGAATTCAAAGCAATGCTCTGTGCCAATGATAACATTTTCACCATATTTCCGTCGTCAACTTTGTATTTTTTAAATTTATTTTCAATTCACGGCTCATTATCCAAACAAAATACCGGGAAACGACGGGAGCACAATTACAGCATAATATGAAACAAATAAATCATAATCGATAGATTGTGAACTACTTGTTTGTTCTAGCTAAATATATGTAAGAGTTAAATGAACATGTTTGTGTCTTTACTTCTGAGTGTCTATCTTTAAAACAGTGAGCTTTTAGCAATGGCGACTACTAGACCTAGACCTTAAGATTTCGATGATTTATTTTAAAAGTAATCATAACTGTTATATACCTTTATAATAAAAAATAAGTAATTAAAATAATACTCTGTTTAACATCTTGATTGTAGAAAAACACAATCTTTCCTGAATGAAAGGCACTGTCATGACTGTCTTATTTCAAAACATGCTTTTTTTTTTTTAGTAATTTTCAAAGCAAGAAATAAGTGGCTTATTTTGAAAACCGGCGTACTATCAAATCCGGCTAATTCTCAAGGTTTTAAGGTATTGATAATATATGCGCGGATCTAGAAGGGGAGGGGGTGAGGAGAGTCCAGTCCCCCCCCCCCGCAAAATTTAAATTTCTTTATATCTACAAAATAAAATTGCCAAAAATAAGCCTCAGAACCCCCCCCCCCCAACTCATGTACGTCGAACCCCCCCCCCCCCCCCGGGGGAAAAAATTCTAGATCTGCGCATGTAATAACTAGTATATCCATATCAACGTCTTCAAATAGTGCCACATTTCAGAAACTCAAAGCCGAGTATTTCATGCTTTTATAATTGAAATAAGGCAATGTAATTCAACAAATGGCTGACGCGATGAATTTTTTCGTTACAATAAAACATTCAACCAAACGTTTCAGGAAAATAAACAAGAGCCCATGAGTCTTGACGGTCAGCCAGTATTACATGTATAGCCCTTGGCTGAACCTTTCAGGTAGTCTATTGTTTTTTTTTATTTTCATGTTTGCAAACGTCGATTCATAAAAAGGGGAAAGGGGTGACAGTTTTAACAATTTTTACCAGATCATGCAAACATTCAGACATTTTCCTCCATCCGTTTGAATTAGAAAGTCCATTTCAACTTTACCGTAATATTCAAAATTATGTGGTTAAAAACTAATTAAAACCAAATAACAAAGTTGTTTACAAATCATTTGTTAGACATGATAAAACATTATTTAACGTACACAATGTACAACTGCAGGATTTATTACTAATGTGCAAGAAACAAAAGTTACTCAATCTTCAGTGACAGAAATCTTTAAAATGGAACAAAGATCAAATAAACACCATTCTAATGTTCAACAAATGTGGTACCTTCAGTTTATCTGCTTTGAGAAAAGAAAATGTATGATTTATATTTCTATTCTTATTAAAATGATTGAAATTAACTCATAACTTAATATAAACATGATAAAGGAGAGCCAAAAAGATTTTTTTTTACAAATATTTAACATGTTTAATTCAACTTTAAGTGTCATTTTATCAACATTAAAATGTTTTGATTTGTTTGACAAATACCAAACGAGGTTTCTCTGATTGTCTTCTTATAATGTACACAGTTTGTTTAGACATTAAATGTATAAACATTTAATTCATTGACAATACAATGACTACACTAAAACAGTTTGTTATTATGATGTATAAACATGATAAACAAAACAATGATATTGTTGACATGAACTAAATGGACGTATATTTTATATGCATGACTCTATTATATAATATAATTAATTATCTTTATGCTAATACATGTTTTATATACACACACAGTCAGTTTGTCAACATGTAATACATATAAACAATGTTACACTGCTGTGTAATGTTCTACACATATTGTATTTTCTTCACTTTACCTGTGTTGTACTCAGCCACAAAGAGGTTGTCTCTGGTGTCCACACATAAACACCATGGATACTGTAAATCACAGTTGTCAATGTAGCGGAGGAACTGTCCGTCCTGATCCAGGATGTGGATACGCTGGTTGTTATAGGTACAGTCTGCTGTCAGGATGCGACCCTGGCTGTCTGTTGTGATGCCGAGTGGATCGAATGTTCCCTTGGTAGTAAAGGAAGGACCAGTGTAGGTAAACCGGAGTTTCCCGGCCTGATTGACCACCACTACTGCACGGGCTCTATAGTCCGACACACAGATATCTAGGTTCCTGTTCTCACTGATGTATTTAGGGTATCTACCATATGAATAGAGAGGTTGTCCTTTGTCGTCGTACTGAATACTTTGTTTCTCTGTGGAGCCAGAGTAACACACAACTTTTGTTTGTTTATCATCATCACTGTCCATGACAACCAGGAGGTCACCAGAGGAGGTACTACAGACATTGAAAGGTTTCCACCCCCGTAGTCTGATCACTGTCTGTATCTGTGTATTCTTCGCTATGTTCACAGTTCTATCAACTATATCAGTATAAACTAGATCCCCACTCCTTGTCATTGCTATGTTGTATGGATGTTTCCCTGACTTGGTTTGGACTGACTTCACTAGTTTCCCACGGAGGTTGTAGAGTCTCATGATGTTGTCATCACCACACGTCCACATCTCCTCATCACTCAGACAGGACACACTCTCTAATCCTATATACTCGGTGTCTATCTGTGTGATGATCCGTGGTACATCAATGAGCGGTCTGTCCGGGGGAGAGGACTCAGCACCGGGAGATTCCATGGTGTAGCCATGTTCTTCTGTTTTGATAGATGACGCTGACAGAGAACCAAACTGTTGATAAAGCTGTTCTTTGTTGATCTTCTGAGGGGTAAAACTTGGTAAGGACACTGTGAGTTTAGGAGGCAATCTTCTGAATTCATCATTCCTGGATTTGTAGGCAGAGACACGGCTGACATCACTGGAGTCCAGTAACGTCTTTAGTTCAGTAATGGTCTGTGTGATTTCAGAAATGGTGTGTTTAATTTCATCTTCCTGTTTGTCTAAGACAGCCAGATGTTTGGTCTCCGTTTCCTCCACGTTAGATTTCATGTTTCTGAAAATGGTGTTTATTTCTCTGTGCAAGTCTTCTCCATGTTTGTCAATTTCTGTTGTTAATTTCTGGGAGTTTTCACTCAGAGCAGATTTCTGGACTGGGATAATGGATGCAATCTCTTGGTATTTGGGATAAATGGATTTCTCTAGTTCTTGTAAATCTTTTTGAATCATTTCTTTCTTGTTGTCCATGGTTTTAGATATTTCAATAAATTGATGGCCACTGTGTTCTTCAGAGGAAAGACATGTTGTACAAATAGGAATGTTACATTGTTTACAGTAAAGTACACTTATGTTTGAGGAATGTTTTGGGCATTTAGGAGTAGATCCTCTCTTTTAAATGGCAGCACTTTGTGTTCTTTGGATTGATCAGAGAGATGTTCCCCCACACAGGCTTTACACAGATGTATGTGGCAAATGTCACAGTACATAGGGGGGCCTGGGGTCTCACAGAGACGACACCGTAACACATCCTGGGCCCAGCGCTTGTCCATGGTCAGATACTTTTACTCATGTTCTGAAAAAATAAAAAAATGATATATCACTTTTTTTAAGTTTTTGATCATTTGACTATTTCTTATTATAAAACTTTGGTATTTTTTTAAGAAAAACATTGTTCTTGTTGCAAACAGGACACTTAAGAGCTTAAAAGACAGAAAGCCATTTAAATTCTTTTAAACAAAAATTACTCATAAATATAACTTGTTTTAAAGAGTGTGACTGACTATTTTGGACATTACATCCCAAACAGGCTTTGGTGACCCATTCGGATGATTGGTCCCAATCTGTGAAACTAGGCCTGTAGGACATGTAGGACAATATCATTTAGTATACAAATGTCGGCAAGCACTGCAAGCTCTAACTCCAAACCAAAAACCCACAATTCTCAGTAAATTGCAAATGGCTTCCCATGTTCTCTTGAGATCCTGGCATAAAAATCTTTTACAAATAAATTGAGGATAAAAAGGCAGTTATCAAATTTAAAAGGGCCACAATTGTACGTTTTCAGCTATTTATGTAACCAAGGGGAGCATGATCTGAATGAAAGAGAGAGAGATAAATTTTAATGTGAGGCTCCAATTACTTAAATTACATTGATACGTGCATCGTTTTGGACAAATTCTAGATCTCACACTGGACAGTCAATCGCACTTTAATTACTATATAATGCATCATATCAAGGACCAACCTAGGGAGTGAAATAGTCGTTTTTTGATCGGTAACTTCGTCGGAATTTACTCCGAAAGAGAAATTGAAGTAGCCCTGTATTATGAGTTCACAATCTTGTAAATTAACCCCAAAGGCAAAGAAATGATAATTAACCAATTTTAAACACATTTTCACAGCCTAAGGTAACTTCTGTTATATGATTAATTACTCGAAACTGTTTAATCTTTAGGGGTTCTAAATACGGGTGATGCAACCACATACTGTGCAACTGATGTTTATTTCTTATAATGTTGATAATACAATTAGTTCTTAACTTGTAATTAGTTAATAACTCTGCCAAATGAATGCTTAAATAATCATGAAACCATTTGTTTACAGTTATTTAAAAAAAATAAGATCCTCTATATAACGGTTGTAATTGTGTCAAAGGGTTTGACTAATACAGTACTGTCAACGCTGATCCCGTATTTTCCGTGCACCTTTGCAGTCAAAAACAGGTGTCTCGGTTAAAACCGCGTATCCCTGCAATAGAGCTGTCAAGCAAATTAACACTGCCGTGGTCTTGATGATAAATTACAGGTGAATAAAAGCATCTGTCTGAAAAGTTATCCCCCTGACTAAAAATACAACCGACACCTACACGACACTACAGGTACCGGTGCATGCATATATTATTTTTAATTAATTGAATTATCAAGAATTACATACAATATATAGTTCTAAAATGTTACATTTTTTGAGTACAGTACAGGCAACGCGGATCCCGTGTTTCCCGCGCCCCGTCACGGTATAAACACATCGAGGTGATCGGCCAGGTGAGACAGGTATCCCGCGTTCCCATCACGGTAAACTGATCATCTACCTGTCCCCGTCACGGTAAAATTATCGATGGAAAAGTATCGTATACAAGCGGGAGTTATCTCCCCGAATGACAAATAAATTGCATGTTAATTTATATTTAATGACGATATTTAACCAGATTTTGACAGAGATTATAATCAAAATACTTGTAATCTTTTTTAATAATTTTTTTTTTATTTCATAGCTATTAAATATATTATTATAGTATTTAATTTAATACTTGTGCAGCAGTCGCAAATAAAATATTTTCGATTCCATTATCATATTTCAAGAAGGTCGTTAAAATAAAAATTATCATGAAATGATTTTAAAATTATGAATGTGTACGCAGTGTGATTGTGTTTTCTTAACAATTAAATGGTCCGCTTACATTTGTATTGTTTGTTGTTGAAGTCCATGCGTGTCAACTAATGATGAGCAAGTGATTCAAAATCAGGGCTTCCTATGATTAGCAACCCGGTATTTTTAGCACGTTCGGTTCATTTCTTTCAAGGTCTTCTACATGTACGTGTAAAGAACATTTTTGTGTATTCACGTTTTAGTGATTTCGTGTTGCGTTACTTTAAGTTTGGCTCGACGTTTGTCATTGCGCGAGGATTCCCACTTTCTAGTGCGTTACGTTTGCGACGACAATCTTCAAGTGCGAAGCCGTGTGTTCTTCAATACTCAGTCTGACTTGAATATTTAATGTGTCCCATGGAGATAAGTCGTCCACGAATCCCAGCTACAGAAGTACCGCTCCGATGCATTCTAACAATCTCCAGCTTCAAATCGTGTCGAATACGCCCCATCGTAATGCGAAAAATCAAATGAACGTGTATCTCTAACAAATAGAGAGTACGGAGCATTAGAGATACCCAGAGTTGCATAAAATTATGTAATCGAAAGATATTGTGGGTATCCCTTGTCATGTTGTCGTGATGGTGTACCAGCTACCCGCCGTGACGGAGGTTAGCGTTCGCTCGCGACCGAGCCCCCCTCTCTCTCTCTCTCTCTCTCCAGAATAACTAGATAATTTTTTTTGAGAATGAAATGTTGTTAAAACGTATTCCTATGTTCTTACACATTTCAAACGAATTAGGAACATGTTTTGAAAGTTTTGCTGTTGATATTTCATGCCGAAAAAAACCCATTTAAACATTTCAGTAAATGTATTGATATCATTTTATGTGTGCTTGTAATTTTATTGTATATAAAGCTACTACACATATGTAAACCCGTTTTCGTAACCTAACCTCCCCCCCCCCCCCCCCCCCACTCACCTCAAAGTTTTATGTCTGTCAAAGTTAACTTTATTTGACTTTAGTCCCTATTGTTTTACACAAAGGTGTGAAACTATCGCACTGACAGGAAATCACTCTACGCTTGAACGCACAGAATACACAGGAATGAGGCAGGTAGATAATCTGTGTAACGATTGACCAAGAAGAATTCTACATGTATATCAAACAATTTTACTAATAGTTATATTAAATAATTGATTCATTTTACTGCGTTCTTTAACAGTTAAACGTGTTTAAGATGTTCCTTCCCGCAAAAAACCTCCATTATTAAGTAAACGAGAGAGAGAAAAAACACAACGAATTAAACTTTCTAAACACAGTAAATCAAGCATCACGAACATTGTAAAAATTTAACTGTTAGATATACTTCTTATTTTATTTATTAAAAATAAAACTAATAGAACGAAACTTTGTCATGGAGGGAACACGTGGTAGAACTAGCGGGCTGATTTGATTGACAGGTGCAGCACGTGGACTCAAATCTGAAATTGCATGATGGATTCAATCACAGTGTACCATATTCTTTTATGAACACTAATTTTATGAATATTTAGAATTGGATATTACTATATTTTACATAAGTGTACCGCCGTGTACGTTAAATTACTCCTAAACGCCCTCTCTCTCTCTCTCTCTCTCTCTCTCTCTCTCTCTCTCTCTCTCTCTCTCTCTCTCTCTCTCTCTCTCTCCTCTTCTGTAAGGTGTTGAGCGATTAGACGAAGCCGTACGCGATTTAAACTTTTTCTTTTGTCGTGAATAGGTGTGAAAACCCTCAAGGGCATGTCGTCTTCTACCCTTTAGTTTGTTAATCACTACATGTATACACAGAAAATGACCGTGACTTAAACTTTATATGTATACACAAGAACGCATACTGACACGTTATTATTCAAGGCGCTTTAAAGCAGCACCAACTTTATATTTGAATGATAATTTTATTATTGAATGGAAAAAAATATTTGATAGTTGATTCCCGACATTTGTTCATTTCTCAATTTAAAACATACACATGTACTGACAGTTTACGGCGCTATGCGTGTCAACTTATAAAATGAGAAGATGAAATTGCTCTGCATTGATACGATGAAATATTTAATTTTAAGAGTGTTCTAAAAACAGGATTAACAACTAATAGAAATAATAACTGAAATAAGCACGTCAAATACAAAGATGTGTGTTCTTTTTTACACATCACATAATTTATTTGCGTAATGTTGTGTTATGTTGTAATTCAAATGTAGTTTCCAATTTCACGAAATTCTATTTCATAAATATTATTTATTAATTTTATATTAATATGAAGCACAATTTATTTACAATGCAGCTGTTATGCTTAAATCTGAAGTCGCATATTTAACGTGGATTTACGCGACCCGCATTGCCTGTAATGTACAGTACAGGTAAAGTAACAAGAACAAGCAGCAGCAGGAATAACGGTAAATCACACCGTCGTGGTGTCATCACGGTCGCAATCCATACCGCGATCAAAAACCGCGATGGTGTATCGCGGGAACGATAAAAATACCGTGACGGTAACGCGGGCCAATACGGGATCCGCGTTGCCTGTACTGTATATCCAAAATTATTCATCATTGCTTCTTCATTTGACTTGACGATGTATTTTTACAATCCATTCAAATTTACATAACCTATTCAAAAATTGATAAGTATGCTTTGCAGCCGGATTATATTTTTTAAAAAAAACTGTCCCAAGTTATTGCTTCCATCACTTTTTGATAATTTTTGATAAGAATACACATACCTATGAAAGAAATATAGCTGAAATCAATAAAATGGAATATATCCAAGATATCTTCATTGAACAATTATCATTTTTCACCCATAGAAGTTCACAGGAACGAAAACAAATTTCTTACGGAGATAAATAAAGGGAAATGTTTACATCTTTTCTCCATTCGGAAGTACTCGGGACACCTCGGGCAATTTTTTAAAGTTATCATGATAGCTTAAAAATGGCTGATTCAATGCAAAATCCACGTAGACTTAGAATAGTGTTGTTCTCTTGTTCTAACCCTATATGCTTGTTATATCACTGCTGAATTTAATTCGATTATTTACGGTAAGCTGTTCTTTCTTCACAAGAAAAAGAATGATGTAGTTAATTTACATCACAAATGGGAAATAGTACATGTTATTAAATGCATACATCTGAACGTAAACTGCAAATAACTGGCTCCAGGATCATGAACCTGTCTTAAATTTAAGTTAGAATTTTGTCTTAAATCTCAGATTCAAACTTAGTTAAATATTACTTACTTAAGCTGATCACAAAATGATCTAAGAAAAAACTTAGCTAAGATTTGTCTTAGCTTTAACATCATAGTAACTCACACGATTTTTTGACCGAACTTGTTAAAAGTGGAACTCTTCTTCGTTTGAAGATTCCTATCGGCTGTATCGTAAACATTATTATATACATGTATCACAAAGTTAAAAAATTATATTTAAAAGATGCTTCACACAAATATTAGCGTATTTTCTTACTGGATAACATGTCAGTCATTATACAGACGTGCTTACACACTTTCACTTTAACAAAGGGAAATAACTTCAATAGTAAGTAAACAAAGGGGAAAAACCTCAACTATAAATAGAACTCCCGAGGACAAGGGAGCCGCCCTCTTTGCTGATCATTTCTTATTAAAAATCGAACGAGTGTCGCCATTTTGAACTTACTTGGTAACAATCTATAAACTTAAGTCTGCCTAATAGCAGTCTTAAGATTTAAGACAATATTTCAGACTTACCCCTAAGTCATTTTTTTTTGTGATCCACTTTAAGAACAATCTAAAAAATTAAGTGCAAATTTATTGACTTAAGTCTGACTTCAGATTTAAGACAGTTTCATGATCCCAGAGCCTGGAATTTTTCTGAGTCCAAGGGGTATAACTTTGTTTGATCTTACCCAATATCAAACTTGACCTAGATATTATCATGATATAAACCTGTATACCAAATTTCATTTCAATATGTTCATCCTCTGAGAAGAAAATGAGGGAAACTGTAAATAACTGGAATTTTTCTATGTCCAAGGGCCATAACTCTATTGAAAATTGCTCGATCGTACCCTATATCGCACTTGACCTAGATATTATCATGATAAACCTGTATACCAAATTTAATTCCAATATGTTCATCCTCTGCAAAGAAAATGAATGGAAACTGTTGGTGGACCGACAGACAGCAGCAAAGCAATATGCCCTCCCTTCTTCGAAGGGAGGCATAAGAATTCATGAAATTTTGACACAGTAAAACAGATCATATAACCAAATGATTCTACTAGTTTAATCACAGAAAGGTCAAGTCAAGGTCACTACCTTTTTCCAGACTCATTAATTTGCAGCAATTCTGAATTGAAAAACATGATATTTTCCTACGCCAATATTCTGCCCAAAAGTAAAGTCCTTCATAGATTCTAAATATTGATTACTATTTCTATGCCAAGTTGTATGATAGTAAACAAGATCTCCAGGGGCCAAATCGCGCACCTGAGCAACAATAGCCTTAACTGATTAAATTAGCATTACAGTATCAAAATTAGCTGCAATAATGTAGCCCTCTCCCGATTTTTTTTTTTGGGGGGGGGGGGGAGAGGGCTACAACTCCATAGGATCTCCGTAATGGTGCAAGTGCGGGAGTCATTCACTCCCGCAACGATTTCGTCTCAAATCGTACATAAATGACAATAACATTTGCATTTCTTACCTAAACTCAAACATTGTAGATGTCTATGGCATAAATTAATCCAAAAATATCAAGTATAGTCCTTATATCGGTAATTTGTCGTGTATGTTAACAACGAAAGTTGAATTTGTCCGCTATGTTTACTGATCTTGACCGGTTTTATTTTGGGACAGCCAATGAGAATTCAGGAGCGGATCTTGAACTGAATATAGGAATTCCCCTATTTTAAACATAATTAACGCGGTAAATATGAATTTTCCATTATATACCATTTCCTCAAATGTTGTCTTAGTGATAAAACGAGGTAGGATCGATTATTTACACTGACATTCACGTTATCAAGCCCATCAAAACTCTAAGCGTACATCCCATAAAATCACGCGAGAACTGTCATGGCTGCTGAAAAAGAGGACTGGTAAACATGCTTATGTGTTTTATCTGGTTTTGATTTATATACGGTTAATTTGTTCAACCTGAATTAAAAAATCATTTTATCTAAAGGAAGTCAAATAAAAAATGGATCTCTTCAGATCGAAGTCAGCCGCATTAAAAAATCAATTTTGCACCATTACGGAGATCCTGTGGAATTGTAGCCCTCTCCAGTAAACATCAGATATAAAAAATCGAAGAGGGCTACACTATTGCAGCTATATCAAAATATCTTGACAACTAAGTACAGTAGACATTCCTTATAAACCATTTAAAATCTGCCAAATTTTTATCCACATATTTTTATTTGGTAAATACCAAGCCCCTTTTTTTGTTGTACCTGTAAGAAGATTTGTCTCTATTCCTATATAAACCCCCCCCCCCCTTTTTCGGGGCCCCACTTTTCTTTAGAGAATCATGGTTTCATCAAACGTTTATCTGCACAACCTGTGCTTTCACACAAGTTACTGCTTTTTGGACTGAAAACTTTTCCAGAATATTTTTAAAGATTCTCTCTATATATTCCTTTATAAATATTCTTCCAACATGCGGCCCGCCCTAGCCCCAGGAACTATGATTTAGCAAACTTGAATTACCACTACCTGAGGATGCCTCCACACAAATTTAAGCTTTACTTGCTTAATAGTTTTTAAAAGAAGATTTTCTATATATATTCCTTTGTAAAAATTTATCCCCCCATCGAGTCCTGTCCTACCCCCAGGAACCATGACATTGAATCTACACTATTTGAGAATGCTTCCACTCTAATTTGAGCTTTTCTGGCCTTATACCTGGTAGTTTTTGAGAAGAAGATTTTAAAGATTTTCTCTATATATTTCTATGTAAAAATTCATCCCCCATTGTGGCCCCACCCTACCCCCGAGGACCATGATGTGAACAAACTTGAATCTAAACTATACCTGAGGATGCCTTCACAAACGTTTAAGCTTTTCTGATCTAATAATTTTTGAGAAGAAGGTTTTTAAAGATTTTCTCTATACATTCCCCCATTGTGGCCCCACCCTACCCTTGGGGACCATGATTTGGACAAATTCGAATCTACACTACCTGAGGATGCCTCCATACAAGTTACAGCTTTTCTGGCCTAATAGTATTTGAGAAGAAGATTTTTGAGCATGGTTAAATATGGGATCAGCGTTGTTAGTACTGTACCTCCAAAATATACAGAAATACAGATTTATTCCTCAATTAATCTTAAAATTAAATTGCTAAAACAATTACAAACCATTTCATTTATAAAATGGATGAATATATCAAAAAAATCAAATTTCATAAATTGGATAAGTTTTTTTTCAATTTTTAAAAGTTGTTTTTTTTTTTATTGACTTGCTTAGAACTAATTTAATTTAAATTTTAAAGCTCTAATCTGTGTATATCATCATTAGCGTTATGCCGTTGTCAAGTAATGGAAGTCTCCCTGATTTCTTAAACTTCTTCCAATTTTTGTGTTAGGGAGAAGCAAAGTCTCCCGAATATTTTGCTCTAGGTTGGTCCCTGCATATGTTAATGTACTAAAGAACCTTATTTGTGTAATGATATACACTAAAAATATTTTGTTATTTTTCAATGAGAAAGTCAGTTCCAGTTGTTTGTACATAGTATTTCATGATGTAAATAATAAGTTTGATAGGTCAGTCGACTAAGCTAGGGATAACACCCCCAAAAATCATTCTTATCAATATCAACTCCTGTTTTCCTTTACCAAGCCTGTACTGTATGAATTGGTGTGTTGTATATATTACCATAGTTATATTTTTGAAGTTGTTTTCCCTTGACAAGTTGTATTCCAGTTTTTACATAGTATTAATTGCAATGGGATATATTTTTTAAAAAATCAATTATAAAATAAAATGCAACAAAATTCTCTAAGGGTATTTTGGAAACAAATCACCAAAGTTTCTCCACATCAAGTGAATACTTAAGTTCATGTATTATCAGACCATTAAAAATTTAGTAATATAACAATGGAATAGAAATGAAAGAACAAACTGTTGTTTCATAGTTATGATTGATTAATTTCATTTTGATCACTACATATGTAGGGTGAGATTTTTCTTTTCTATGCTGCGCTCGCCTCAACAGTCGCACCAAAAACATATCATATATAACCAAGGGTGTGTTCAAAAGAACGAGTGCTCACAAGCGCTCACTAAAAGTTGTGTTGCAGGTATAGGGAATTTTGGCGAGCATGTGCAACACCCGCTCTATTGAACACACCTTCGGAACGTATACATCCCTCTTACCATTTAACATATTTTCTTGATTTTTATATACAGGCTTATAAAATTTCAGTAATATTCAAGTGAATTAAAATGCTATAGGAGGCCCAAGGGCCACATCGCTCACCTGAGAATAAAGTCAATGAAAAGCTTTAACCGTCTTTAGAGTATCAAATACAAAATGTCTAGACAACTTCATAATTGGTTTTTGAAAAGATTTTTCTCTGTGTATTCCTGTTTAGAAATTCAACTCTCCTATAGTAGCCCAACACTAACTCCAGAGATTATAATTCATAAACTTGAAACTACAAGACCTGAGTGGTGCACAAGTTACAGCTTTTCAGGCTGATTGGTTTTCGAAAATTAGATTTTCCTCCATGTATTCCTACATAAAAATTGGTACCCAAGCTGTTGCCCCACTGTATCCCTTTGCCCAATAAAGCTTTGTGCCAAGTTTGGATGAAATTGACCAAGCAGTTTTAGAGAAGATGAAAATGTTGAAATTTACAACAACGACAATGACAGACAATGGCCAAATTTTGATCAGAAATAAAAACTAAATTGACAATTACTGACAAACAACCAATTCTTGCCAAGAACCATTTCTCGCCAGTGTATTGTTACGTCATTCTATCAACACAATGAAATAAAATCATGTACAAAATATGACGTAACAATGCACTGGCTAGGAAAGGTACTTGGCATGAATATAAGGTTGCACGCCAGTAGAGATAAAACACTAGGTTTAAATTATCAACTTAATCAGATAATAGTTACATGTATTGATACCCACAGTTAACAAATTACAAACCTGTTCACCTCCAACTCAAAATGGCGACAATGTGCTTGGTTTTTTCTCTTCCTGGTTAGGTTTCCTGTATAAAATCTACTATAGTAATTGTGCTGTTTTAATGTCTGACAAGTTGAAGAGCAGTCACATTAATCTTAATTATCCTATTAAATTACAAAGATGACTAGATGATTTAGTTTCATGATGTGCTAGCCAATAGTCATCATGGTCATCAAGCTAGATAATTTGAAAGGACAGCAACATGTTAACGATTCCCTTATAACCAGTCTAGACGGGACTCCCAAAACGGAGTTAACTCCCAAAACGGAGTCTTTGGCTCCATCATGCATTGCGGTAAAATGGCGTTTCTAATGTAAACAACGTATGAGTTATGCCCCTTAGTTCTAAATAAATCTATAAAATTGGCCAAAAACACGACAAAAATTAATTTTAAACTTTCAAAAACATTTCTGAACGTTTATTTGGCATATTTATGTCAAATGTTTATAACTGTTTACTTGTATTACGTAAGATTAATTTTTAAAATGAAAAATTCACCCATATCTTCGATCGCGCATAACTATAACTTTTTAGAAATAAATTAAATGCTTGGATATGGTTATTTATCATTGTTTGTTGAAATATAGTCTCATTTACATCATTTTCAGGCTTAATTACTGAATTATCTTGAATAATTATGCATTTAATATGGTTAACTAACATCGGAAACGCCGCGACCGATTATAATTGTTTTGATGATAATTATCTGTTTAATTTAAAGAGTTATTGTATCTAGAATGACAATTTGTTTAATTTTCTAGGTTTTTAAACTACCAATTCTATTTTTTCAAAACAAATAAGACGTTTTTAAACATCGCTAGAGCAGCCAGTTTTTGTTAGTAGTCGGGTCCCTTTTCGTTTATGCACTTATCAATTTGAGTGTTTGGTGACTTTGAATTGTAACACAATACAGAGAAAGTACAATTTAATGCAATTTACCTTTTAGTAACGATAAAATTCCATGAAAAACACAAAATTATCACTTTTTAAGCATCGTCCAAACATCCAACTTCGGAGATAAATAACTTTCTTAAGTGCAAATAAACACCTATTTCGTGCAAATACGATCGATAGTAAATTATATCCTGTGTCTTTTAAAACATGTTAGAAGTCTGCCAACACATGCAGCACTTTGCAAGATGATTTCTCGTGGACCCCATGTTTTCATCGAAAAATCGCCATTTTTTGTACAAGTGCGCATGCGTAGACTCCCAAAACGGAGTCCAAAATACAGAAATTCTTTTCCATTGACTCCGTTTTGGGAGTCCGTCTAGACTGATAACAACTCATAAGCTGGTACATTTAAGGCAATTTCGCCAACTCTGTTATAGCATAAGATTGAAATAATTCTTCAACAATCAGTAATAACATACGTTTAACAAACTACGCACCTCACAAAGCCCTACAACTCAAAATGACGACAATGTCCATGTTTGATCTTCCTAGTTCGTGTTTACTCCTCTTCCTGGTCGGCGGCCTGTTAAAATCACGTGATTGATTTAAATAAAAGACAAAACCAAGTTCCGGATATAATAAATACATTGTGTCAATGGTTAAATAATTTGAATCATTAAATCAAGGTTATAGTCTGATATTTCTTGATATGCCAATGAAATCAAGCTAGACACGTATTTTACGTCCCTGATCAAACATAATGCAGTGGAAGGAAAGTAATATTATTTAAGTAAAATTCCCTCAATTTTTACGTTATATACTTATATCAGTTAGTGTATAAAATCAAACTCCCTGATGTGTAGGCCTCTACCTCTTCTTCCACAGAACTATAGTTTTCTTCGACTCTTGACATCACGTCCACTGTCGTCTGCACTACATATCGCAACTTTTCTGGCCTTTCCGGCAGAGCTTTTTCCGAGCAACGGGTGTAGTGTACATCGCTCTGCTTTTAATTTTACCATATAGATTTTTTTTAATGTATTGATTTTCATCGAAGTCAATACCAAGAGATTGAAATGAAATAAAGTTGAAATGATGATCAAGCGCGGCTAGATTTCTCAAAAATTGATAATGTGCGTAATCACGATATGATGAAAATTAGACATAACGTTACTGGCACTGTACCAATTATCGGCTAAACTTTAACTTTTTTGTAGTTCCTTGTTTCTTGATTTATTTGGATAACACTTGACATGCTTAAAATGGTGATTTCCTTGTTTATCAATCTTGTTTTTGTGCCGCAAGTTTTAGCAGGCCCCGAATTTGCCATGTTTTATGATTTACTGCATGTACCAGTTATCGTCTTTGCGATAATAACAGGCACGTAGCATTCGGCCTCCCCCCCCCCTTGCCCCAACTTTTTTGCACAGCAAATATTTTTCTGAAATTTACATACAAAAAATGGAATTAAAATGGAGTTACGCCCCCCCCCCCCCACTTTTCTGTGATCATGTAAAAATTGAATTGAAAATAAGGTAATAAAGTGTGAAATTGAGGTGAAAAGTTGATATTTTACTTTAATTCCCTGGGAGTGACACAAAAGCAAATCGAGGACAGTTTGAGTATGAAATTTTTGATTTTGTGTTGATTGAATGAAATACTTGTTTACTTCTTCTGTGAAAATCCGTATAAATATTAAAAAGGACAATATATTTCACAGTATGACCCCCCTCCCCCCTTAACTCATGAGTTTATTGCTTATTACAACATATGTATTAAATGATGTCCGAATGTCTTCAAAGATGAAAATAATAATGTCATTGTTAAGCCGCACCATTGCAACATTACCACTAAGAAGATGGGCGAAGGTGGGTAATTTTAAGCCCATAAAAGTGAATATATAGGAAAATTAATAGTAAATAAAAGGTTTAAATATAGCAACGCACGGGGGGGGGGGGGGGGGGGGGCTCACATGTTTGCAAAGCACAGTATGGCTATACAAAATTTTCCCTCCACTTTTCTGTAACTGTAAAAAATGTATTGAAATTATTCATCAAAAAAGCATGATATAAATCACTGTAATAAAGTTTTCAGTAGTAAATAACAACCCCCTTCCCTCCAACAACACCCCCGAATATAAATTTCGATTTTTTTTATTTTACACTTAAATATTTTTAGGGTTATGGCCGCCCTCTTCAACTTCGAATTCGAAGCAATGCTCTGTGCCTAAAAATACTTTTAAAAAAATAACATTTTCACTAGATTTACGTTGTCAACTTTGTATTTTTGTTTATTTATTTTCAATTTTGCGGCTCATTATCCAAACAAAATACCGGAAACGACGAGAGCAAAACCACGGCTTAATATGAAACCAATAAATCGTAATCGATAGATTGTGAACTACTTGTTTGTTCTATAATATCCAGCTAAACATCTGTAAGAGTTAAATGAAAATGTTTGTGTCTTTAATTTTGCGCGTCTATCTTTAAAACGGTGAGCTTTTAGCAATGGCGACTACTAGACCTACTCCTTAAGATTTCGATGTTTTATTTTAAAACTAATCATGACTGTTATATACCTTTATAATAAAATACTAGTAATTAAAATAATACTGTGTTAAATATCTTGATTGTAGAAAAAAACAATCTTTCCTGTATGAAAGGCACTGTCATGACTGTCTTATTTCAAAACATGTTTTTTTTAGTAATTTTAATGCAAGAAATAAGTGGCTTATCTTGAAAACCGGCTTATTATCATATTCGGCTAATTCTCAAGGTTTTAAGGTATTGAATATATATGCGCGGATCTAGAAGGGGAGGGGTTAGTAGCCTGTCTCCCTGGCCTACCCAGAGCATTATGGGTAGGCCAGGGAAACAGGCTAGGGGGTTAGGAGAATCCAGTCCCCCCTCCCCCCGCAAAATTTAAATTTCTTTATATTTACAAAATAAAATTGCCAAAAATATGCCTCAGACCCCCCCCCCCCCAACTCAAACGAACGCCCCCCCCCAGCAAAAATTCTAGATTTGCGTATGTAATAACTAATATATGCATATCTACGTCTTCAAATAGTGCTTCATTTTAGAAACTCAAAGCCAAGTATTTCATGCTTTTATAATTGTTTGATATTAAAAAATAAGGCAATGTAATAAAACAAATGACTGACGCGATGACTACTTTATATTAGAATTTTTCTCTTGCTATAAAACATTCAACCAAACGTTTCAGGAAAATAAACAAAAAGCCCTTAGGTTCCGACTGTCATCTATAGCCCTTGGCTGAACCTTTCAGGTAGTCTTTTGTTTTTTTATTTTCATGTTTGCAAACACCGATTTATAAAAAGGGGAAGGGGGTTACAGTTTTAACAATTTTTACCAGATCATGCAAACATTCAGACATTTTCCTCCATCCGTTTGAATATGAAAGTCTATTTCAATTTTACCGTAATATTTAAAATTTTGTGGTCAAAAACTAATAAAAACCAATTAACAAAGTTGTTTACAAATCATTTATTAGACATGATAACACATTATTTAAAGTATACAATGTACAACTGCAGGGTTTATTACTAGTGTGTAAGAAACAAAAGTTACTTAATCTTCAGTGACAGAAATCATAATGGACAAAGATAAAATAAACACCATTCTAATGTTCAACAAATGTGGTACATGTACCTTTACTTTTTCTGCTTTGATAATGTTTGAGAGAAGAAAACGTATGATTTATTTTTTCTTATATAAAGGGTAGAAATTAACTCATAACTTAATATAAAGGAGAGCTAAAAAAAGTTTTTCAAAGATATCTAATTCAACCATTAGTGTCATTTTGTCAACATTAAAATGTTTTGATTTCTTTGACAAATACCAAACACAGTTTCTCCGATTGTATTCTTATATTGTACACAGTTTGTTTTGACATTAAATGTATAAACGGTCAATTTGTGGACAATACAAACACTACACTAAAACAGTTTGTTAGTATGATGTATAAACATGATAAACAAAACAATGATATTGTTGAAATGAACTAAATGGACGTATATATATATATGTGTGACTCTATTATATAATATATTAATCATCTTTATGCTAATACATGTTTTATATAACCAAACAGTCAGTTTGTCAACATGTAATACATATAAACAATGTTACACTGCTGTGTAATGTTCTAGACATATTGTATTTTCTTCACTTTACCTGTTCTCCACTCAGCCACAAAGAGGTTGTCTCTGGTGTCCACACATAAACCACAAGGATACTGTAAATCACAGTTGTCAATGTAGCGGAGGAACTGTCCGTCCTGATCCAGGATGTGGATTCGGTTGTTGTTATATATGCCCCAGTCTGCTGTCAGGATCCGACCCTGGCTGTCTGTTGTGATGCCGTATGGATCAAATGATCCCCAGGTAGTAGAGGGAGGACCAGTGTAGGTAAACCGGAGTTTCCCGGCCTGATTGACCACCACTACTGCACGGGCTCTACGGTCTAACACACATATATCTAGGTTCCTGTTCTCATTGATGTATTTATCTCCATCAGATGAATAGAGAGGTTGTCCTTTGTCGTCGTAATGAATACTTTGTTTCTTTGTGTAGCCAGAGTAACACACAACTTTTGTTTGTTTATCATCATCACTGTCCATGACAACCAGGAGGTCACCAGAGGAGGTACTACAGACACCGCGAGGTCTCCACCCCCGTAGTCTGATCACTGTCTTTATCTTTTTATTCTTCACTATGTTCACAGTTCTATCTTTGTAATCAGTATAAACTAGATCCCCACTCCTTGTCACTGCTATGTCCTGTGGAGAGTCCCCTGACTTGGTTTGGACTGACTTCACTTGTTCCCCACTCAGGTTGTACAGTCTCATGATTGTGTCATCACCACTCGTCCACATCTCCTCATCACTCAGACAGGACACACGGCGTAATCCTCTACACTCGGTGTATATCTGTGTGATGATCCGTGGTACATCAATGAGCGGTCTGTCCGGGGGAGAGGACTCAGCACCGGGAGATTCCATGGTGTAGCCATGTTCTTCTGTTTTGATAGATGACGCTGACAGAGAACCAAACTGTTGATAAAGCTGTTCTTTGTTGATCTTCTGAGGGGTAAAACTTGGTAAGGACACCGTGAGTTTAGGAGGCAATCTTCTGAATTCAGCATTCCTGGATTTGTAGGCAGAGACACGGCTGACATCATTGGAGTCCAGTAACTTCTTCAGTTCAGCAATGATCTGTGTGATTTCAGAAATGGTGTGTTTAACTTTATCTTCCTCTTTGTCTAAGACAGCCAGGTGTTTGGTGTCCATTTCCTCCATGTTAGATTTCATGTTTCTGATACTGGTGTTTATTTCTGTGTGCAAGTCTTCTCCATGTTTGTCGATTTCTGTTGTTAATTTCTGGGAGTTTTCATTCAGAGCAGATCTTTGGACTGGGATAATGGATGCAATCTCTTGGTATTTAGGTAAAATGGATTTCTTCAGTTCTTGTAAATCTTTTTGAATTATTTCTTTCTTGCTGTCAATGTTTTTAATTATTTCAATAAATTTATGTTCGCAGTGTTCTTTAGAGGAAGCACATGTTGCACAAATAGGAATGTCACATTGTTCACAGTAAAGTACACTTATGTTTGAGGGATGTTTTCGACATTTAGGAGTAGATCCTCTCTTTTCAAATGGCAGCACTTTGTGTTCTTTGGATTGATCAGAGAGATGTTCCCCCACACAGGCTTTACACAGATGTATGTGACAAATGTCACAGTACATAAGGGGGCCCGGGGTCTCACAGAGACGACACCGTAACACATCCTGGGCCCAGCGCTTGTCCATGGTCAGATACTTTTACTCATGTTCTGAAAAAATAAAAAGGTTGATATATTGACTATTTCTTATAAAACCTTGGTATTTTCTGAAGAAAAGTAGTCTGCTTCTTGCAAACAGGACACTTTAGAGCTTAAAAGACAGGAAGACTTTAACATTCTTTTAAACAAGAATTTCTCATACATATAACTTGCTTTAACATGTTTAAAGAATGAGACTGACTATTTGGAAAATTATATCCCAAACAGGCTATGGTGACCCATTTGAGTGATTGGTCCCAACCTGTTAAACCAAGTCTGTAGGACATGTAGGACAATATCATTTAATATACAAAGCGCCGGCAAGCACTGCGAGCTTTAACTCCAAACCGAAAAAAAATTCAAACTATTGCTCCCTTTGAACAATTGAATTTTCTGTCATCAGAATTGAACCCACAATTCCAAGTAAATTGCAAATGGCTTCTCATGAGATCCAGGAACAAAAATTATACTTTGAAAATAAATTGAGGATAAAAAGGCAGTTATCAAATCTAAAAGGGCCACTATCGTAACTTCTCAGCTATTTTGGTAACCAAGGACAGCATGATCTGAATGCTCTGACGAGAGCGGGAATTTTCAAAGTGAGGCTACAATTACATGTACTTAAAATTGCACTGAAACATGCATTGCTTTTGACAAATTCTAGATGTCACACCGGACAGTCAATCTCACTTTGCTTACTTTACACATGCATCATATCAAGGACCAGCCCAGGGGGCGACTTGGGCGAAATAGTCATTTTTTGATTGGTAACTTTGCCGGAATTTACTCCGAAATAGAAGTTGAAGTCGCCATGTATTATGAGTTCACAATCTTGTAAATTAACCCCAAAGGCAATGAAATGATAAAAACTAATTTTCAACATATTTTCACAGCCTCAGTTAACTTTTGTTATGATAAATTACTAAAAACTGTCTTATCTTTAGGGGTTATAAATACGGGTGATGCAACCGCATACTGTGCAACTGATGTTTATTTCTTATAGTGTTGATATTACAATTAGTTGTTAACTTGTAATTAGTAAATCACTCTTCCAAATTAATGCTAAAATAACTAGAAAACTGACCAGCCAGGAAGGGCCCCGCTATGACAATTAATATAGAGAAGTGAAAAAACTTTGAATTCCATCCTCTTTATATTAACAATGATAAAAAATAAATGCCCGGCATTAGATGTAAAGAACTGCAATATATATAAGGTGGTAAAAAAAATGATTTTATGAAAATTATAAGTAACAACTGTATTTTAAAAATTTCAAGATAATTCCTGAATGTCAAAAAAAATCTAAATAGTAACCTTCTATCTGCATAAAACAGGGATAACCTCATGTCTTATAATAAAACTTAATTAAATGTGTATTTAAAAAAGATTTAAACAGGTGTTTTATAAAAAGCAAGCCTTCAGTGAATGCAAATACATTGTATCACCCAGGGTTGACCTCAACTTCAAAACAAACATCAGTTGCAGACAAAGGTGTTCAATAATCTTCATATGACAGATAGAGATAAGCCTCTAAATTTTCTGCAGCAGGCAAGATATTTAATCCCAGGGGATTAATTGTTCTGCTCTCTCATCCTCTTCTTCTAAATTTACAATAAGATTTTTTTTTCAGAAATGACAGAATGGGGTTATTATCTGATTACCTGTTAAAATTAACAGCATTAAGGCAGAAAAAAATAAAGTAAATAATTAAACAATAAAATAGTGATAAAGGATATCTTAATATATATCTTGATTTTTATATCACTGCTGTCTTTAACTCCATTATTTCAGCTGTTATTCTTTACAGAAAATGGAATGAGGTTGTTAATTTACATCACAAAACAACATGGGAAATTGTACATGTTATTAAATGCATACATCTCGAATAACTTTTTAACAAATCCAATGAAAACTGTTTTTGTACACTTTTTCTTTTCTTTCATATTGTGTATATTAAGGAAGGAGTCTTCTCGTTATCAAACATACTTCTTATAACTAGAGACGAGCTCGTTCCAGGCAACGATTAGGTCTTTCGTCATAGCTGCGTCATACTTGTGACATAATACAAAAAATTGATAGCTGACCATGGTACAATATTAGATGTATAAACACTGATTAAAAGAAACAAAGTATTATACTATATGTTTATAAGCAAATATAGATCTAGAACACGTTGTCTATAGTTTGATTCGCCGCTTTTTATTCACAGAGTGGGACTGTGGTTATGCCCGGTAAAAAGACCATTAGCAAACATTTATCGAACGCAAGCGCCAATGAATCTATTAGTATATATGCGGAGATCCTGGAAATTTTACAGGGGGGGCGGTGAAGAATAATTTTCTTTTTCGAGGAGGAGGAGCATGCGCGGATCAGAAAATGTTTTCGGTGTTGGGGGTTGAGGGTCCGACGATTACTTGAGTTTGGCAAGGGATGTCAAAGGCATATTTTTGGTAAGTTTATAATGCACACGTAATTGAAAGAAATTTTGTGCGGGGGGGGGGATCTGGAACCCTTTCCCTTCCCTTCTAGATCTGCGCATAGAGAAACCGATGCCGGTAATTTTACTGTAATTTTAACCGTTTTTATTTAAATATTCATTTACAAAATTATCGGAATGCTGATATTACCTTTCAAAGCCGTTAAAACTTAAGATACGAACCATTTAGTCTCGGTGAGTATCGCGTCCACGTACTAAAGAAATGGCAATATTCAAGAAATTCGGATGGACGATCTGGGTCCTAGGTCGTCCATCCGATTCTTTTTCAGACTAAGAGCTACAGACCTGCAGTTAGAGATTGTCAAACTCTTATTGATTATGTCAATCTGTTTTGGCTCAAAGAATCATTTTTTTTAATCAATAAAGTTTTACCTTAAAAACAAAAGAAATCGGGCTCAATTTTCAATGTTAGCATTTTACAATTTCATAGTCTAATAAAATTTTAAGAAACAACTCGTCATTGCTTTATCCGAAATATTGCATGGAAAAAAGATTTACATCGCATTTTTTTAAATTACAAAAGGATACTTAGATACTTAGAATGAACTTAGATTAACCGCTAACAAACATGCATAAAGAGAGACTGAGAACTAATTTCTTCTCTTTTTTTTTTTTACATGAAAAGAAATTCAAGAATAAATCAAAATCCATTTGTTCTTTATATGCGTTAAAGGAAACGTAGATCAGCAAGCGGTTCTTTGTCGTGCAAGCACCTACTTAATTAAAGCTGTTTGGTCCGATTTTATATCAAATTTTATGCACGCTTTTAAACGATGGTTATGCTAAGTATATGTATAACAATTGACATCACTGTAGTTTTCCCAGTCAATTAAGTCAAATTTCAATGAAGAAAAATACGTACAAAATTTGCTAACAAAACAAACGACATAAAAGGGTACCGCGTTATTTCGCCTCATGTTAAAATTCACCCCTGACGACGATAAGGATGTGGTTGTATTACGACTTTGTCATCGCTTTGAGTAAAGGTCAAAATGATCAGACAAATTACAAATAAACATGTGTACGTTTTGTTCGCTAATATTTCTGAAGTTTGCTTTCTTTAAAATCGATGCATAGCATGCGGGTTGAATGACCCCAATCAATCGGGGAACGAAACCGAACGGTTTCTTTTTCTAAACATTCCCGTGATGCATTTTAGTTTGTTTTTTCGTTTGCCCAAAAAGAAATTATTTTTATTTTCTTTGAAATTTCTAACTTTGAAAGGAGACTAATTTTGCTGGTGTAAATAGGAGAAAGTCCATAACTTTCTAAGATAAATGGTTTGTATGGAAAAAAAAATTGATACTGTAATAACAAATAAATCGGACCAAGCAGCTTTAATAGATTGTTAGACGGGTCTAAAACGATGACAAATATCGAAAAGGCAATATTGTGGGTGAAGGATGAATGTGTACATGTAGTTTGTTTTTGAGGTTTATTTTTTATACATGCAATTATATTTATCCGGATCAGTTTTGTTTGTTGTTTTGTTTATTAAAAAGGGGAATAAAGAAAATGAGTAATTTCCAGGCACGTAGCATTGTTTTTGAAAGTGGGGGGGGGGGGGGGCAAACTCATCCAACAAAAAAAAAGGGAATTTTGAATTTTCCAAAATCTTTAACAATCTAATCCCGGGGGGGGGGGGGGCTTAGTATATTTAAAACTTTCAATTTCACTCCTAATTTTATGATTTTAATTTCATATCATTTTTTTAACATACTCCGAAAATAGTGGGGGGGGGGGGGGTGGCAACTCCATGATGATTCAGTTTTTTATATGTAAATTTTTAAAAATTAGTTGCTGCGAGAAAAAGTGGGGAGGGGGCATGCCCACCTGCTCCCCCCCCCCCCCTCCCGATTCAACGTGCCTGAATTTTCCCATATGAAGTCAAGCATATTTTTCGATATGAAGTCAAGCATATATTTTCTTATTATCATAGACTTAAAGCATGTTGGAAAAAAAGAAATATTGTATCAAGCAATTATTATGCATAGATCATGCATGCATTTCTCTATGGTTTTCACAATTACATGTATCAGTTTTTACACGTACTTACTAAGGAGAAATACATTTTCAAAGAGATGATATCGGTAACTTATAGTTCATTTAACAGTTAAGTTCCAGCTTGTCTTCTGCCACATGCAAGCACGTGTGTAATCCTGATTTAGAAATAGGTATCATGACCGCTGTGTGGGGGGGGGGGGGGGTTGTCATCGCAACAAGATTTTCACTAGCGTACTAGAGTGTACATTCATTTTTAATATATAATTGATGTTGAATTATTATTAACAAACAAAATCATTAATTTATAAAAACATGCAGTCTGGAAAGTTAACTGGAAGAACTAAAATGCCATGGGGTTTTGTTTTCTCTATCTGCTGGACGATTTCATTTGCCTTAAATTTATAGGGTGTAAGGATGCCCGCCTACTAAATACACAATCATGCCCATACGTCAACCGATTACAAATGGCTGTAATATGGATTTATAAATTGTTCTAAAAGATTGAATCTGATATATCATTGTTAACAATTCAAAACTTTGAACGATTAAATTGGTTTTTATACTTACCCCGACCCTAACGAAAGAATCAATCCTGACCAATAGACATTTTATTTACATGACTCCGCGCCAGAATGTTTCATTAATTTTTGCAGTTATAGTAGACGAGTCCAAAGAAGGAACTTTTGAGACACATCATACAATGTGACCATATACCGTGAATGCAGTTTACTTTGCGTCTATTTTCTTATTTTGAGAGTTCTTCGAATCATTGCTTGAACATGAGAGAGAATCTTGAATATTGTTAATCTTTATGTCATATAACATGTGAAACTGTTTTCATTCCACCCTCAAGCTTGAAATAATGAAATAATTTTAATGAAAACAATATAAATAGTCGTCATAAATCCCATATCTAACGACATATTACCACTTGGATCTGCGCGTCTTTTTAACGAATTTATGAACAGCGGCAGATTCTAAAATGTATTTTTAAAGGTAATGTAAGTCTGTAGTTCTAGTATGAAAAATTTCGGATCCAGACCGAGAGCTACATATATGCAGCAAAGGTAACTAATAATGCTTCCAATGAAATACTTTGTTTAGTAATGAAAGCTTTTAAGAAAGCAATACTTATATTTGTTTTAAAAAATAACACCCCAATACATTCGCTATTTGTAGAACAAGCAGAACCAGTATTAGTCTGACCCTCACCATATACATTGTACGAATATAATTGCCCTAGCATTGCATTGCTTTGCATGTACACAATTTCTTTAAATGGCTATTAATCTATTTGTACCCATAACGTACACACGTGATTTAAAATAACCCAGACGGAAAACGGTAAAGAATTCAGTCATTGAGTCTACATTTTAAAGAACTCGTAAAAAAACACCACATTGCGGGTCTGAATGTTTGTTAATATGTCAATCTATCTATATACAGTTTGCTAATTATTTTCAATTGCTAAGGCTACAGCGTATTTGATGAACATTGAACAACATTTTATGCCACTTTTTCCATGGAAGATAGCGAGTGCAATTATAAAGCATTTATGAAATTTATTTAATTACCTCTTTAGAATTGTGTATGGAATAAATAATTTATAAATTACTGCTGAACGTTGTTTGGTATTTCGTTTGTAGATGTTTTGCAAATAAAAAAACGTGAAACGCGGGGCAAGTCGGAATTAATATCCCTAATAACCGTAACTTAAAAGTAATGGCTTCGGATTCAAATATAATCGTATACGAATAATAAGTTCACTTTTTAAAATCATCTCCACGATGATAATATTATCTCCATCGTAAATCAGTATTTTGTTTTGCTTTAAAAGAAATGTTCTATCGGGAGCAATCCCGTGTTCGTTTAAATTGCCAGCGTACATTTGTCATGTCAGTAATAGACATCGTGCTTTATATGACGGCCGTGTACATACGTATTGAAGAAAAGTTGAGTTTAATTACCATGCATTAGAACCATTTTATAAACACATCTCCCAGTACTGAAACAATTCAAAATGTCTCCATTGCAATAAAACAGTGGGGCGTTAAACATGTGTACGTCCAGCTCTACAAGCACATGCACTGTCGTCTGAGCGACGGCCTGAATACAGCTAGCGACTCTCCTATCGATCGGTTACCTGAGTCTCGTAATGCATCTAAATATAAAAAGGGGCACAGTTATGAAACAAACAACAAAAACAAGTATTCCTTTTGAAGGAATGATCGGCAATAATGATATATCGATAGCTAGAAGCAATCAACATGATCAGTTTGATGTAAAACAAAAAATTTAAAAAGTACTGTATTTTTACAAAATATAGAATATTTAGAATCTGTACACCATAATTTCGATATGTCATCACTATAAACCGTCAACAAATCTAATTTGGAAATAAATTTGGGGAAAGCCGTTCGTAAACCCGTGGTCTAGTTTTATATTTTTAACGTAATTATTAAATGTTAATGTATCTTCTTCTTCAGAATACTGAGTAGGGCTCTTGAAAGAGCATTAACACGTATACAAAGAATTAAAGAGTTGTATTAAAATAATTAAATGCTACTGAAAAACATTGAATGCCATCATAATTTGCTATTAAGGTCGCATTGTAACAAATTACAAACCTTTTCACCTTCAACTCAAAATGGCGAAAATGTGCTTGTTTTTTCTCTTCCTGGTTAGGTTTCCTGTATAAAATCACGTGATTGAGTAGTAGGTTTCCTGTATAAAATCACGTGATTGAGTAGTTTTTCAATACAACACAAAACCAAACATTCCGGGCAACTCTATAGTAATTGTGCTAGTTTTAATGTCTGACAAGTTGAAAAGCAGTAACATTAATCTTAATTATCCTATTAAATTACAAAGATGACTAGATGATTTTAGTTTCATGATGTGCTAGCCAAAAGTTATCAAGCTAGATAATTTGAAAGGACAGCAACATTTAAAACGATTCCGTCAAAACTACTCATAACCTGGTACATTTTAGGCAATTTCGCCAACTCTGTTATAGCATTAGATTAAAATAATTCTTCAACAATCAGTAATAACATACGTTTAACAAACTATGCACCTCATAAAGACCTACAACTCAAAATGGCGACAATATCCATGTTTGATCTTCCTATTTCGTGTTTACTCCTCTTCCTGGTCGACGGCCTATTAAAATCACGTGATTGATTTAAATAAAAGACAAAACCAAACTTCCGGATATAATCAATACATTGTGTCAGTGCAATGGTTAAATAATTTTAATCATTAAATCCAGGTTATAGTCTGATATTTCTTGATATGCCAATGAAATCAAGCCAGAGACGTATTTTACGTCCATGATCAAACATAGTGCTGTGGAAGGACAGTAATATTATTTTAGCAATATTCCCTCAATTATTACGTTATATACTTATATCAGTGTATAAAATCAAACTCCCTGACGTGTAGGCCTCTACCTCTTCTTCCACAGAACTATAGTTTTATCCGACTCTTGACATCACGTCCACTGTCGTCTGCACTACATATCGCAACTTCTCGGGCCTTTCCGGCAGATCTCGTGTTTTTCCTAGCAACGGAAGGATGTTATGGTGTAGTGTATACCCTCTGCTATTAATATATTTTACCATATAGATTTTTTTAATCGTATTGGTTTTCATCGAAGTCAATACCAAAAGATTCAAATGAAATAAAGTTGAAATGATGATCAAGCGCGGCTAGATTTCTCAGAAATTGATAATGTGCGTAATTTCGATATGATGAAAATTAGACATAACGTTACTGGCACTGTACCAACTATCGGCTAAACTTTACCGGTTTTTTTGTTTTTTGTTTTTGTTTTGTATTCCCTTGTTGCTTGATATATTTCGATAACACTTGACAGTCTTTAAATGGTAATTTCCTTGTTTATCCATCTTGTTTTTGTGCCGCAAGTTTTAGCACGCCCCAAATTTGCCATGCTTTACGATTTACCGCATGTATCAGTTATCGTCAGTAGTGTAAAAGTACCCTTCCTGGGCCAGATACCTTACTATCGGCTCCACAGTGGAGCTGTAGAGCCACTGACGTCATCCATAACCATAGCAACACCAATGACGTTACTCATAACCATGGAAACCAACCCCAACACCCTTTGTATTAAATGTTAACCCCACCTATATTTTCACCCCTTGACCTCTGTTTTATTGCTGTACACCCCTTCTATCCAATCAAGTTTGTTCTATTTTTTAACCCTGCTTTCTTCACTTTATGTTCTAATGTTACCCCCCCCCCCCCCCCAAGTCTTTTGTTTGTTTAAACAATTATCATTTAAATATGTCTAAATGCCACGATATTGATAAATGATCAATTTTGAATAAACAGAGTTGAACGTAAAGGGGATTATTTCAGCCCTTAATGGGAGTTTTCTATGACGAAAACAGTAAAACCATTTCGTCAAATCGATAAAAGACATATACAACAAAGGGAACAAAGATTCATTGAAAAAGCATTTGAATAGAGATTTACTCGACCGAAATACTACAGGTAAAACATGTTTAAATATCACAGGTAGAAACTTGTCTCGATGAACTTGGGCATTTAAATGCCAGATGTGTTCACACATCAGGAAAAAAAATCCACATTCATTCTAATACAGGTACATATGCCTGAGTGGCTTCAAGATCATCCTTAGGAAAGATTTGAATGTAATTATGAAATATATTGAAGTGTTTAATAATATTTATTTGTTTTCATTATTATTGTTCTTTTTTTTTTGATGCTATGAATCGTTTAAGAAAAAAAAATCTACATACAACAATATGTAAAATCTCATGACAAGTATTCAGTAAGCAATTATAGTATTCAAAATCTCCTTCCTAAATAATGAATAAATAATATTCATCAACAAAATTAAAAACATTAAAGGTAGGAACTATTTTACATTCTTTTAAAAAAAAATAGACAGAAATTGAATTAAAAAATGTATTTAAATAGCTACAATGAAGTGTTATTTTAATTGTAAAGATTGTTTATTGTTAGGGTTTTCCGGGTGATGGATTTAACAGTGCTTTCTATTTGTATAATAGACTCGTATGAGTTAGATATATAATGAAATTTAAAGGTATAAGTTTTACGATTGAGTAATCAATTTTACTACAATTTGTTATTCTAATATGGACCTATGAGGGGTTTCGGATTTGATACACTGACGCATATTAAAGTAATAAAAAAAATCATTAAGTAGTGATTGATTATCATAAAAAAAAAATCATAACAAATATTGATACTTTTAAGCAGAAAAAAACCATGCCCGCTGATAAATTTGCTTGTGAAGTTTGTGGGAAGAGTTTCACTCGACTATCGAATTTACTTCGACATCAACGATCTACACATGGATCAGACTCCTTTCTCTGTCATACTTGTGGAAAAAACTTTAACAGAAGGGATAGCTATTTACGTCACACAAGAAACCAACTAGAAACTTCAGATAAAAAATCATATGGTTCTGAATTGGTGGATGATTCAACGAACTGTGACAGTGATGACAAAGAAAATGTGTGTCCTAATTAATCAGGCGGTGGAAAATCATCAAACGATATAAATGGTAAAGCGATAAGTGTTGTTTTTCTTTCTTCTTTTTTTTTCCTTCTTAATTTTAAATCATCTATGTTCATAATTTTTTTAAATTGATTAATAGAGACTGAAGCTGATGAGGTCAAAGAAAGTTGTAATTTAGAGGAAGAGGCTATTGAGGGAAATTTAAAGAAAATTTTCTTAGAAGCGTCAGACAAAAGCAAGTACGATCCCTTGACCTTCTTAAAGTTAAGGAAGAGACTATCATCGATTTTAAAAAAAGAACGCATCAAAAGGAAAAGAATAAAATTCGATCTCACCCTACAAGTGCGATTCACCAAGACCAAAGGAGAACAAGTGGAAATTGCAGAACCCCATTTCCACGGACGTTGCCATGTAGTGCTTAACAACGAAGATATTGAACCCGCTCTGAGGGAGAGCATCATGAAAATGTTCAACTCTTTCATTGAATACCAAAGAGAAGGCAGTAACTGGGTACTGGACAAGGTTCTGGGAGTGGCAATTCATATCGTGCAATACAATCCGATAAAAGGGTCCAGTTATTTACCACTTCCAGCAAAACTTGCCAGCAAAAAAGCCATTGTCAACGTCCAGAATACCGATCAAAAATGCTTCATGTGGTCGGTATTAGCTGCTCTTTACCCAGTAACAAATCATCCCAAGAGAGTTGTGAATTATGTGCAACATATAGAAAAGCTAGACTTCGCAGGCATTCCATTTCCCGTTCGAGTTGGAGACATTCCCAAAGGACTGCTAACGATAGCATTGTCTAGCCGCCTAACTAAAAGTCATTTTTTGGAAGTTGTCTAATCAAACTTATTTTTTTATTATAATATATATTTTCATTAAATATAAATGATTTGGTCAAACAAAGAGAGATAATTTTGTATTTTGGGTTAAAATAGCTCATTTCATAATAGAAAGTAACGGAAAACGGAAATGGTTTTTAAAACATCCCCCCCCCCCGTAAAACAAAAATTCCTTTTCTAGGGATTTAATTATTGTTATTTAGCATATTTTTACCAAAGGTATAACACTACCACGCGTATCTTACGTAAGCAGTGTACACGTTAAGTAAAAGTCTTAAGTGATCGTATAGTGGTTTTATTCGGCAAAAAGCAAACTAAATACACAGTCCCAATTCGGGGAAGTCAGAGAGAGATGTTGAGAGTTCGAAAGAGCGTCGGAATTAACCTAACTTGCGAGAAGTTAGTAGTTTTATACTATTTGGGGAAAACAACTATCAAAGTAATACAAGTGTTCATTGGGTGTTAAAAAGCCCCTTAAGAGGGCGCCACCACCTTGTTACTATGATGCTCCAAGATGACGTCAAGCTGATCAGTCAAGAACCCTCCCTTAATCAGTGTACTTAGGGTCAATCAAGGTTACCACAGATATTTACTAGTGGGAGGATCACTGTATCGTGACCAATTACTGTCATCTACCTGAGCCGATCAAAGGGCTAATTGACTTCGATTAGCCGAATGATGTATGTAATTATTTAGTTTATATCAAACTTTACCCCCTCAGGATATTTGTGTACAAATCGGGAACATGATGTCCAAATTGGAGACATACTGACCAGCAAGGATTTAATTACGGTCATTAAAGGATCATCACCTCAAAACAATACACCCCATAAATATGTAAATATGGTAGCTATTGGCTCTCTCTCTGACCTTCCTTTAAAACAATAAAGTCTTTGATGGACACAGAATTATCGTGATTCAATTTACATGGAATATACATTAAATAAAGGTATTTACTTTACGAAAGCATTCTATACTGATTCTGAAATTAAATGATAAGTCAAATCACAATAGTTCAAAGAATAATATGTAACGTCCAATCAGTATAGTCAAAGTTATAGGATACGTAAAATATAAATTCCAATCACCAGTGTTCGATTATATAATAATAGGTAAATATAAAGTCCAATCACCAGTGTTCGATTATATAATTACATGTAACAAGGGCTATTTTGTTACAAAGGGTTTGTTGTTTCACGGGGGGAATATATGAATTAAAATGAAATTTTACTTTAATATATATCGTAAATATGTTATTATTAAGTTTTTATGCACATATTGGCCGCTAAAAAATATTTTCCTCACTCATAGAGACCGATTTCAATGAAATTTTTTTACTGTCATTATTGTCTCCATGGATTCACTAAACAGCGCCTTTTAGAAAAACATGTGCCTTACTGCGAAGTACATGGGGCACAGCAGACGGAAATGCCAACTGAAGAAGATAAATGGCTAGAGTTCAGCTCTAACAAGTTTGATGCCGTTAACAAGTTTATTGACCATCTAATCAAATTAGAAGACGAGCTTTTGGGGGTCCAACGCGAATCAAAGCCTATGAATTTGTCCGAGGAAGAGACAAAGACATTCTAGGAAGCAATTAAATGCCACATCTGCAACAAAGAATTGGGAGAAGATACCGTTCGTGATCATTGCCACGTGACAGGAAAATTTCGAGGCGCAGCTCACAGTAACTGTAATCTAAACTTTTGACTCAGAGAGAATACCGGTATTTTTTCATAACGCGGGTATGTTAAGGCAACTCCGAGTTTAATGACCGTCAAAATTATGATCAATTTAAAAAATGTTTATTTTTATGAAAACGACGCGGGATATTAGTCCCAAGTGAAAGAGTTCACCAAGATATTATTTTTCTACTTCGAAATCGACTCAATCTTTGAAGCTGCCGTGCCATGGTATCACGTGACAGTTAAAAATAGATCACTTTTTTACCTTAACAAAAAATCAAAAAGTGTAACACTACCCCGAAGTTCATTTGTATGTTTGCTACAATAATTCGATTGGCAATTAGTTCATGTTTATTAGTATTAATGCTAGAATCCTATTGTACATCGCATAAAATAAATATTGTAAATTTTTATCAGAAACCCTCTCAACTTCTAAAATTTCATTGAAAATACTACGTATTTTTCGTTTAAAACAACAAAGCACACTATTCTAGCAGCACTTTTCAGGTAGTTTAGGTCATATACCGTTGATATTTACCAAAATCATCTTTCCTAATATCCGGGGTAGTGTTACACTTTTGCCATTTTTTGTACACACTGACAGAGGAAAGGCTGGTCAAGCCATATAAATGTCGATCCGCTTACCTTATAACACTCGCTGATTAAACAAAATATCCATGCCTGTATTATCCTGATTATATTCTAACCGACACTCATCTAAATCTTAGGTATCTGTATTAAATAAGTCTTGTTTCGGCATTGTTTACACTGCATTCCGATAATTTGTCTCCCGACATGATCTTCTCTTTTAAACATGCTTGTGACATCATCAATGATAATTATACGTAATAGAGAGAAATCGAAGATATATTCAGTTAGAAGAGTTTCTAGTGATATTTTATGTCTGTAGTTTTTATAATTTAAACCAGAGATAAATTTAAAATCGACATGTTTCTGAGTAAAATATGACATCATGCTGCTTAATGTGACATCATATCGATCAGAGGAATTTACTCGCTGTGAGTTGCCTTATCATACCTGCGAACCTAAAAGGATATTATGCTCACCATATCATGAATGCCCTTGGCAAATACAAGCACAAAAAGATCAACTGCATTCCCTAGAACCACGAGAAATACATTTCGTTTTCTTTTGGAAGATTAGATTTTGTCGACACGTTCCAATGTTTGTCTACATCTCTCGACAAACTATCCACGTAGCCACTACTCATCCAGGAAACGATCAGACAAAGCTTCAGATGTTTAGCAGAAAAGGAGTGTATCCTTACCGCTACATGAATTCATTCAAGCGGTTTCAAGAAACAACACTTCCACCACAACGGGCTTTCTTCAACGATCTAGATGGCAAAACCGTCTCTGATCAGGACTATTTGCATGCACAATGGGTTTGAGATGTTTTTAACTTTCAGAATGTAGGACAATACCATGATCTGTACATGGAAACTGACGTGCATCTTTTAGCTGATGTGTTTGAAAATTTTCGTAATCTCTGCTCAGACATGTATGGCCGTGATGCGGCTCACTTTTACACAGCCCCAGGACTTGCATGGCAGGCCGCTCTCAAGATGACAGGTGTTCAACTTGAGCTTTTGACCGACCCAGATATGCATCTGTTTCTGAAAAAGGGGCTCAGAGGGGGGATTGCTATGATTTCTCAAAGGTATGCGAATGCTAACAATCCCTATCTTAGCGACTACGATCCCTGTAAACCCTCAAACTATCTGATGTATTTAGATGCTAATAATCTGTACAGTTGGGCCATGAGTCAGTCGCTGCCGACTCATGATTTTTGTTGGCTGATCCGTGACGAAATGGAGACGCTCGACGTCCATTCCATCCCTCTTAATAGAGACACTGGTTATGTATATGAGGTTGATCTGAAATATCCCACAAAATTGCACGACGACCACAGTGACTATCCTTTAGCTCCGGAATCTTTCCAAATCAAACCTGAGATGCTCTCCCCTTATCGAAAAGATCTTTTGCTAAAGCTAAAAATGAAAGAGGGTACTTCTACCAAGCTAGTTCCCAATCGTTTTGATAAGGAGAACTATGTTGTCCACTACAGAAATCTACAACTCTATCTCGCATTAGGAATGAAGCTGAATAGAGTCCATCGGATTCTGTCTTTCATGCAGAGCCCATGGCTCATAGCCTACAATGGTTTTAATACGAGTAAACGAAAGAACGCCAACAACGACTTTGAAAGAAGATTTTTACAAACTAATGAATAACAGTGTCTTTGGGAAGACAATGGAAAATTTACGGAAACGAGTAAACATTCAACTCGTTCACCACAAAAAGAAACTCTTAAAGCTGTCGGCCAAACCTGGGTTTTAATCTTTTAAGACCTTCAACGAAGATCTTGCCACGGTGGAATTAACAAAATCAAAACTAGTCCTGAAT
This sequence comes from Magallana angulata, assembly GCF_025612915.1. NCBI lineage: Eukaryota > Metazoa > Mollusca > Bivalvia > Ostreida > Ostreidae > Magallana > Magallana angulata. The sequence continues at coordinate 55,601,779 of NC_069118.1, forward strand.
TTACCTGTCTATGTTGGATTTTCTATTTTGGAACTATCTAAAGTCTTGATGTATGATTTTCATTACAACTACATCAAGAAAAAGTATGGTGATCGAGCTGCTCTCTGTTTCACCGACAGAGACTCCCTATGCTACGACATATCCACCGATGATGTGTATGTAGACATGAAGGAAGATCACCATTACTTTGATTTCTGCGATTATCCCGAAAGCCATTTCCTTCATAGCAATTTGAATAAGAAGGTTCTAGGGAAATTGAAAGACGAATGCCAAAATACGATAAATATATCAAAGATGGTCTATCCAGAAAAGACGCCAGAGTAAAAACAGAGGAAAAAATGATTTCCAAAGACATCAAAAGATTCTCAGAGAACTATGGATTAATCATTTTGTTCATCCTGCAGTTACAAAACGGACCTATTCACTCGGAAATTATGAGAGATGTTAAACTTTTTCTTTCCGATGGTCATAATGAACAGGCATCTGTAAAATGGCCTTGAACAAAAACCGTCATCTATTGGAGGAAGGGTGGAATGAGGATACCGACTCTGAAAATGAGGATGTCGATTCTGAAGAGGAGGATGTCGATTCTGAAGAGGATAAAGATAGTCGAGAATCAGATAATGACGAAAGTTCTTAGACTATTTCCTTTTCATTATTACATAGAATATACAAATAAGGAGGTGTGTTCAAATTAAAGAAGGAAACGAATATTGTTATTATTAAGGTCTTCTGTTTCGAACGGAATATCTTATTGTTATTGCTTTGTTTCTTTTTCCCTTTTATTATTTTTTTTCTTACGCTTTTTTGTACAAGCGATTTCTTGAAAACGACTCAACCGATTTTCATGAAAATGTCAGATCTTGTAGATATTTATGAAAGCCTTATATATAATTTTTTATTTTAATTACATCATTTCCGTTCTGGAGATATTGACGTTTTAGCGATTTTTAGAGGGCCGGTTTGTCCTGCTATCTCCTCCTCAACGAAAAAAGATATTGAATTTAAATTTTCAGGGATTGTAGACGAAAGATTGTAGATGTGTTTAAAGGCATTTATGGTTGTCTGGCTTCAAAGGCGTCGAAGCTCGCCTTGACCCGAAAATCGAGTTTGAAAAAACGACGTGATTTTGAATGGTTTTCATTCTTTATCTCCTTTCCTGAAAATATTTTAACATAAGATACAGAGCAAATAAAATTAATATTTATAAAAGCTTTCGTTTGATATCAAGAAAAAGGGGACTGGTCCCTCAAATTAGGGGTCAGAAGGGCTCTAAAGCCTTTCTTCCATAGCACTCTACTGAGAAAAAATTTGTAATATGTTTAAGAAGCAAAAATGTATATTTTTCACTTAAAAAACTATACATTATAAGATTTTTATCATGCGTTACGTAATTAGGGGTTTTAAGGGGACCAGAAGTCCACAATTTTCATCAATTATATCTCAAAAAGGACAAATATTTTGAAAAGCAATATAGAATAAAAGATGCTTAGAATGATGTTTTAAACAATATTCAATCATAAAAATTTCGTTATCTGGCCCCAATAAGGAGATAAGGGGTCGGCCCCTAAAACGTCCTATCCCAGATAGCTCGGAAACGGCAACGAATTTCTAAACACTTGTTGAACAAAATATGTTTAATATCAAAAGACCTTTCATAAGATGTCAAGAAAAGGGGTCTGGCCCTTCAATTTAGGGACCAAAAGGGCTCTAAAGTCTTTCTCCCATAGCACTTTACTGAGAAATATTTTGAAAAGCAATATTGAATAATAAATGCTTAGAATGATGTGCTTGTCAATATTCAACTATCGAAATTTTGTCATATGGCCCCAATAAGGAGATAAGGGGTCAGCCCCTAAAACGATCTTTGCAAAATACCTCAAAAACGGCAAAGAATTTCAAAACCCTTGATGAACAAAATATATTTAATAACAAAAGACCTATCTTTTGATTTTTAGGGGCCATAAAGGCTCTGAAGTCTTTCTTTTATAGTACTTCGCTGAAAAATATTTTGTTATATGTTTAGGAAGCAATAATGTTCATCTCACATTTATTTAAAAATAAATTGTAATTATTTTATCATGTGTTCCGTAATTAGGGGTTTTAGGGGCCAGAAGTCAAAAACTTTAATAACATATCTCAAACAGAACAAATATTTTTAAAAGCATCATTTTGAAAATCAATATAGAATAAAAATGTTGAGAATGATGTTCCTAACAATATTCAACCATCAAATTTTTGTTGTTGCCATGATAAGGAGATAAAGGGTCAAATATCAAAGTCAAGGTCATAAAACCTTCAAAAAATCGCACGGAAGACTTCCTCGTTGCTCTCAACGAGATCGTGTCTAGTTGTTTTTATTATCGTGATATATGTCACGTGATTTGATATTCGTATAAAAGGGGATAATGTTCACATGTTTCCTCATTCCAACGATGAGACTTGAAGTGTCAACATGTCCTGGGAGGATTATTTAGCAAAGATATACTACGATCCTGTCAATGCCGGAAGTTTCTCGGGACCTGAGAAATTATATAGATTTGCAAGGCAGGAAAATACGTCTTGAGTAAATACAAGATCAGAAAATGGTTACAAAGACAAGAAGCTTACCGTCTTCAGAGAGGTGTTCGGAGACCGCTCAAGAAAAACAAAGTTATGGCCCTTGGCATCGATGATCAATGGGATGTGGATTTGATGTATATGTCAAAATAAAGCAAGGAAAACGACGGGATTGCATTTGTACTAATCGTCATCGACATATTTTCTAAATTCCTGTGGATGCAACCTCTGAAGGACAAAAAAAGGCGAAAGTGTCACTGCAGCTTTTAAAAATATTCTTCGAGAAGGCCGTCATCCTACCAGAATTCACTCAGATAAAGGTCAAGAGTTCCGATCCCGAGCGTTTAATGCTTTATTGAATGAGCAAAATATCGATCATTTGTACGCTCAAAATGCCAAAGTCAAAGCCAATTACGCCGAGCGAGTGATAAAAACGATCAAGATTAAAATGTATCGATACATCACCTACAAACAATCGTATCGTTACGTTGATAAGCTACAGGACTTTGCCAGAAATTACAATGCAACCTATCATAGAACAATTGGCATGGCTCCCGTAAAAGTGACCAAGGTTAAGCAAACAGACCTTTGATGGAAGATGTATTGGCCCAAAAAGGACACCCGGTATATCAAAAACAAAACGAGTACGGAAACTGTGTAAATTCAAAGTAGGGAATCATGTACGAATCAGTCATCTAAGAAACATATTTTCACGCGAATACGACTAGAAGTGGTCTGGAGAAATTTTCATTGTATCGGAAAGACAACTAAGAGGCGGATTGCCTGTATACAGACTCAAAGACTATCTAAACGAAGAGATCAAAGGAACATTTTACCAAGCAGAACTACAGAAAGTGGACGTCTGGAAAGATGAAGAATTCAAAGTGGAAAAAATATTGCAATCTAGAGGACGAGGACAAAACAAGCAATACCTTTTAGAATGGTTACACTGGCCTTCAAAATTTATTTCCTGGGTCAATGCAAACGACGTGAAAGCCTATGTATGACTGTTCATGTGTATTGTACCTAAATTTTGTAATTATGTACATAAAAAGAATAAACGTATATGTAACCAAAGAAGTGATGTTATTATATATCTGCTCGTGTCTTTATTATCATGATTTATTATGCGTGAACACACCTGGCATTTAAATGTCCAAGTTCATCGAGACATGTTTCTACCTGTGATATTTAAACATGTTTTAACCTGTAGTATTTCGGTCGAGTAGGTCTCCATTCAAATGCTTTTTCAATGATTCTTTAGTTCCCTTTGTTTTATACGTCTTTTATCAATTAGACGAATAGGTTTTACTGTTTACGTCATGGAAAACTCCCATAAGGGGCTACCAGAATCCCCTTTATGTTTTACAATTATTTCTTTTATTTATAATAGTTTATTTATCAATGACGTGGCATTTATGCTTATCTAATTGATAATTGTTTTAACATGAATAAAAGAACAAAGGTCAAGGAAGTAGGGTTATAAAATAGAACGGGGGGGGGGGGGGCAAGAGTTAACAGGTGAACAATACTAGGGGTTAACATATGGAACGGATAATGTTGGGGTTTCCATGGTTATGAGTGACGTCATTGGTGTTGCTATGGTTATGGATGACGTCAGAGGCTCCACAGCTCCACTGTGTCTGGCCCAGAAAGGGTACTTTTACACTACTATCGTCGTTGCAATAATAACAGGCACGTAGTATCGGGGGGAGGAGGGGGCAGGGGGGCCTGCCCCCCCCCCCCTACTTTTTTGCACAGCCAATATTTTTCTGAAATTTACATACAAAAATGGAATTAACATGGAGTTGCCCCCCCCCCCCCCACACTTTTCTGTGATCATGTAAAAATTGAATTGAAAATAAGGAAATAAACTGTGAAATTGAAGTGAAAAGGGTAACTCCTTCCCCCCCCCCCCCCCCCCTCCCACGGATTAGAATTTTCACGATTTTGGAAAGTAATCTTTTTCCCTTGTCAAGACTTTTTGATGAGTCTCCCCCCCCCTCCCACTATCAAAAATGACGCCACGTGCCTGAATAACATAGTAAAATCTCTGTACATGTTTTTTTTCATACTCTGCATCACAGGGGCCAAGCCAGTTTTAACGTTAATTTCAATGTAACCATAAATAAAGAAAGGGGTCGAACTCTGACTCAGATACTTCAAAAACTACCAGCTCGCTTCAAAAGCCTAACAAATCAATTATTTTTTACAACACTTGCAATATGCGTGTATTTTTCAGAAAAATAATGTCTAAGATACACTCATGCCGAATTTCAAGTTGATGGGTCTTAAAATAGCGAAGATATACGTCATTATTCTCTCGAATTCGCCAGTTTATTTTTACTAGGACATTTACCGGTCCAGGGCTCACGATGGGATTTTGCCTCTGACAACAGCAGTATTGCAACAAGTCGAGAAACATTCGCACTAATCTTTTAAAATCTCACATCAAATGCACTCTACTTACATCCTTAAATTCCGATAAAATTCCGTAAATACTCTCCAAACTGAACTTTTATTCTGCAGCCACATTGACTTCTGACAGGGCCAGCCATTTTGACGTCTTCGAAAAATACTGATTCTGATTGGACCATCAGGAATATTAACCAATGAAATTGAGTTTAACATTTTCTATCACAATGGCCGGTCTGGTCAGAAGTTGATGTGGCTGCAGAAAAAAGGTGTAGAATACCCAGCTACACATATGTAAGAGTTAAATGAAAATGTTTGTGTCTTTAATTTTGCGCGTCTATCTTTAAAACAGTGAGCTTTTAGCAATGGCGACTACTTGACCTACTCCTTAAGATTTCGATGTTTTATTTTAAAACTAATCATAAATGTTATATACCTTCATAATAAAATACTAGTGATTAAAATAATACTGTGTTAAATATCTTGATTGTAGAAAACACAATCTTTCCTGAATGAAAGGCACTGTCAAGACTGTCTTAATATTTCAAAACATGTTTTTTTTTAGTAATTTCAATGCAAAAAATAAGTGGATTATTTTGAAAACCGGCTTATTATCAAATCCGGCTAATTCTCAAGGTTTTAAGGTATTGAATATCTATGCGCGGATCTAGAAGGGGAGGGGGTTAGTAGCCTGTTTCCCTGGCCTTCTTTATATTTACAAAATAAAATTGCCAAAAATATGCCTCAGACCCCCCCCCCCCCCCAACTCAAACGAACCCCCCCCCCCCCCCGAGAAAAAATTCTAGATCTGCGCATGTAATACTAATATATGCATATCTACGTCTTCAAATAGTGCTTCATTTTAGAAACTCAAAGCCAAGTATTTCATGCTTTTATAATTGCTTGATATTAAAAAATAAGGCAATGTAATACAACAAATGACTGACGCAATGACTACTTTATATTAGAATTTTTTTGATGCAATAAAACATTCAACCAAACGTTTCAGGAAAATAAACAAAAGCCTATAGCCCTTGGCTGAACCTTTCAGGTAGTCTATTGTTTTTTATTTTCATGTTTGCAAACATCGATTTAAAAAAAGGGGAAGGAGGTTACAGTTTTAACAATTTTTACCAGATCATGCAAACATTCAGACATTTTCCTCCATCCGTTTGAACATGAAAGTCCATTTCAATTTTACCGTAATATTTAAAATTATGTGGTCAAAAACTAATTAAAACCAATTAACAAAGTTGATTACAAATCATTTATTAGACATAATAACACAATATTTAAGGTATACAATGTACAACTGCAGGGTTTATTACTAGTTTGTAAGAAACAAAAGTTACTCAATCTTCAGTGACAGAAATCTTAATGGACAAAGATCAAATAAACACCACTCAAATGTTCAACAAATGTGGTACATGTACCTTCATTTTTTCTGCTTTGATAATGTTTGACAGAAGAAAAATGTATGATTTATATTTTCTTATATTAAAGGATAGAAATTAACTCATACCTTAATATAAAGGAGAGCTAAAAAAAGTTTTTCAAAGATATTTAATTTACCATTAGTGTCATTTATCAACATTAAAATGTTTTGATTTCTTTGACAAATACCAAACAAGGTTTCTCTGATTGTATTCTTATAATGTACACATTTTGTTTAGACATTAAATGTATAAACATTTAATTCATTGACAATACAATGACTACACTAAAACAGTTTGTTATTATGATGTATAAACATGATAAACAAAACAATGATATTGTTGACATGAACTAAATGGACGTATATTTTTATATGCATGACTCTATTATATAATATAATTAATTATCTTTATGCTAATACATGTTATATATATACAGACAGTCAGTTTGTCAACATGTAATACATATAAACAATGTTACACTGCTGTGTAATGTTCTAGACATATTGTATTTTCTTCACGGTACCTGTGTACTCAGCCACAAAGAGGTTGTCTCTGGTGTCCACACATAAACCCAGTGGACCCTGTAAATGACAGTTGTCAATATAGCGGAGGAACTGTCCGTCCTGATCCAGGATGTGGATACACTGGTGCATAATGTTAATGTCTGCTGTCAGGATCCGACCCTGGCTGTCTGTTGTGATGCTGATTGGACTAAATGATCCCTTGGTAGTAGAGGGAGGACCAGTGTAGGTAAACCGGAGTTTCCCGGCCTGATTGACCACCACTACTGCATGGGCTCCACAGTCGGACACACAGATATCTAGGTTCCTGTTCTCACTGATGTGTTTAGTGTACTCACCAGATGAAAAGAGAGGTCGTCCTTTGTCGTCGTACTGAATACTTTGTTTCTCTGTGGAGCCAGAGTAACACACAACTTTTGTTTGTTTATCATCATCACTGTCCATGACAACCAGGAGGTCACCAGAGGAGGTACTACAGACATCGAGAGGTATCCACCCCCGTAGTCTGATCACTGTCTTTATCTTTTTATTCTTCACTATGTTCACAGTTCTATCTCTGTCAGCAGTATAAACTAGATCCCCACTCCTTGTCACTGCTATGTCCCGTGGAAAGTCCCCTGAATTGGTTTTGACTGACTTTACTAGTTTCCCACTGAGGTTGTACAGACTCATGATTTTGTCCTCACCACACGTCCACATCTCCTCATCACTCAGACAGGACACACTGTATAATCGTTCATACTTGGTCTTTATCTGTGTGATGATCCGTGGTACATCAATGAGCGGTCTGTCCAGGGGAGAGGACTCAGCACCGGGAGATTCCATGGTGTAGCCATGTTCTTCTGTTTTGATAGATGACGCTGACAGAGATCCAAACTGTTGATAAAGCTGTTCTTTGTTGATCTTCTGAGGGGTAAAACTTGGTAAGGACACTGTGAGTTTCGGAGGCAATCTTCTGAATTCATCATTCCTGGATTTGTAGGCAGAGACACGGCTGACATCATTGGAGTCCAGTAACGTCTTCAGTTCAGTAATGGTCTGTGTGATTTCAGAAATGGTGTGTTTAATTTCATCTTCCTGTTTGTCTAAGACAGCCAGGTGTTTGGTGTCCATTTCCTCCATGTTAGATTTCATGTTTCTGATAATGGTGTTTATTTCTCTGTGCAAGTCTTCTCCATGTCTGTCGATTTCTGTTGTTAATTTCTGGGAGTTTTCATTCAGAGCAGATTTCTGGACTGGAATGATAGATGCAATCTCTTGGTATTTAGGATAAATGGATTTCTCTAGTTCTTGTAAATCTTTTTGAATTATTTCTTTCTTGCTGTCAATGTTTTTAGTTATTTCAATAAATTTATGGCCACTGTGTTCTTTAGAGGAAGCACATGTTGCACAAATAGGAATGTCACATTGTTCACAGTAAAGTACACTTATGTTTGAGGAATGTTTTGGACATTTAGGAGTAGATCCTCTTTTTTTAAATGGCAGCACTTTGTGTTCTTTGGATTGATCAGAGAGATGTTCCCCCACACAGGCTTTACACAGATGTATGTGACAAATGTCACAGTACATAGGGGGGCCCGGGGTCTCACAGAGACGACACCGTAACACATCCTGGGCCCAGCGCTTGTCCATGGTCAGATACTTTTTACTCATGCTCTGAAAAAATAAAAAGGTTGATATATAACTTTAATAGTTTTTGTCCATTTGACTATTTCTTATAAAACTTTGGTTCTTGCAAACAGGACACTTTAGAGCTTAAAAGACAGGAAGACATTTAAATGCTTTGAAACAAGAATTTCTCCAACATATAATTTTCTTTAACATGTTTAAAGAATGTGACTGACTATTTAGGATATTATATCCCAAACAGGCTATAATGACCCATTCAAGTGATTGGTCCCAACCTGTAAAACCAGGTCTGTAGGACATGTAGGACAATATCATTTAATATACAAATGTCGGCAAGCACTGCAAGCTCTAACTCCAAACCGAAAAACAAAATTTAAAATACTGCTTCCTTTGACCTAATGAATTTTCTGTTATCAGAATTGAACCCACAATTCTCAGTAAATTGCAAATGGCTTCCCATGTTCTCTTGAGGTCCAGGAAAAAAATCTTTTGCAAATAAATTGAGGATAAAAAGGCAGTTATTAAATCTAAAAGGGCCACAATCGTACTTTTTCAGCTATTTTTGTAACCAAGGGGAGCATGATCTGAATGAAAGAGAGAGCGAGAAATTTTAATGTGAGGCTACAATTACTTAAATTACATTAATACGTGCATCGCTTTTGACTAATTCTAGATCTCACACTGGACAGTCAATCGCTTTTTACTTACTTTAGATATGTATCATATCAAGGACCAACCTAGAGGGCGAAATAGTCGTTTTTTGATCTGTAACTTCGTCGGAATTTACTCTGAAAGAGAAGTTGAAGTCGCCTTGTATTATGAGTTCAAAATCTTGTAAATTAACCCCAAAGGCAAAGAAATGATAATTAACCAATTTTAAACACATTTTCACAGCCTAAGTTAACTTTTGTTATGATTAATTACTCGAAACTGTTTAATCTTTAGGGGTTATAATTACGGGTGATGCAACAACATACTGTGCAACTGATGTTTATTGCTTATAATGTTGATAATACAATTAGTTGTTAACTTGTAATTAGTTAATAACTCTGCCAGATTAATGCTTTAATAATCATGAAACCATTTGTTTACAGTTATTTAAAAAAAAAATAAGATCCTCTCCATAACGGTTGTACTTGTGTCAAAGGGTTTGACTAATACAGTACTCTCAACGCTGATCCCGTATTTTTCATGCACCCCCGCGGTCAAAAACAGGTGTCTCGGGTAAAACCGCGCATCCCTTCAGTAGAGTTGTCCAGCAAATTAACACCGCCGTGGTCTTGACGATAAATTACAGATAAATAAAAGTATTTGTCTGAAAATTTATCCCCCCTGACTAAAAAATAACCGACACCTACACGACACTAGGTACCGGTACATGCAGATATTATTTTAAATTAATGGAATTATCTAGAATAACATACAATATGTAGTTCTAAAATGTTACATTTTTTGAGTATATCTAAAATTATTTATCATTGCTTCTTCGATGTATTTTACAATCCATTTAAATTGGCATAGCCTATTCAAAAATTGATAAGTATGCTTTGCAGCCGGATTATAATTTTCAAAAAAAAATTATTATAATTGTTCAGTCTTATTAAATGTGAAGAAGTATTGAATCTTCTCTATTTTATCTATTTAAACTGCATACCGGGTAAATTAAATTGATGAAATGCTTTTGTTAATAAATAACTATAATCTGTCCCAAGTTATTGCTTCCATCACTTTTTGATGATTTTTAATAAAAATACACATACCTGTGAAAGAAATATAGTTGAAATCAATAAAATCGAATATATCCAAGATATCTTCATTGAACAATTATTATTTTTCACCCATAAAAGTTCACAGGAACAAAAACAAATTTCTTATGGAGATAAATAAAGGGAAATGTTTACATCTTTTCTCCATTCCGAAGTACTTGTGACACCTCGGGCAACTTTTTAAAGTTACCATGGCTTAAAAATGGCTGATTCAATGCAAAATCCACGTAGACTTCCTATTTTAGGATGTGTATTCAAACCTGAAGCGGGAGAGGGGGGCATTTCAAAACAGATATTCTGGACATTTTTCATATTAGTGGATGAACGTAGTTTGAGCGCAAAGGTATTTATGATTATAGAAATATCAAGCAACAAGTGGTGGAAGCAAAAACTAGGGACAGAGTATAGTGTTGTTCTCTTATTCTAACCCTATATGCTTGTTATATCACTGCTGACTTTAATTCGATTATTTACGGTAAGCTGTTTTTTCTTTACAAGAAATAGAATGATGTAGTTAATTTACATCACAAATGGGAAATAGTACATGTTATTAAATGCATACATCTGAACGTAAACTGCAAATAACTGGCTCCAGGATCATGAACCTGTCTTAAATTTAAGTTAGAATTTTGTCTTAAATCTCAGATTCAAACTTAGTTAAAGATTGCTCACGTAAGTGGATCACAAAATGATCTAAGAAAATACTTAGCTAAGATTTGTCTTAGCTTAAACATCATAGTAACTCGCGCGATTTTTTGACCGAATTTGTTAAAAGTGGAACTCTTCTTCGTTTGAAGATTCCTATCGGCTGCATCGTAAACATTATTATATACATGTATCACAAAGTTAAAAAATTATTTTTAAAAGATGCTTCACACAAATATTAGCGTATTTTCTTACTGGATAACATGTCAGTCATTATACAGACATGCTTACACACTTTTACTTTAACAAAGGGAAATAACTTCAATAGCAAGTCAACAAAGGGAAAAAACCTCAACTATAAATAGAAAACCCGAGGACAAGGGAGCCGCCCTCTTTGCTGATCATTTCTTATTAAAAATCCAACGAGTGTCGCCATTTTGAACTTACTTGGTAACAATCTATAAACTTAAGTCTGCCTAATAGCAGTCTTAAGATTTAAGACAATATTTCAGACTTAACCCTAAGTCATTTTTTTTTGTGATCCACTTTAAGAACAATCTTAAAAATTAAGTGCAAATTTATTGACTTAAGTCTGACTTAAGATTTAAGACAGTTTCATGATCCCAGAGCCTGGAATTTTTCTGAGTCCAAGGGGTATAACTCTGTCGAAAATTGTTCGATCTTACCCAATATCAAACTTGACCTAGATATTATCATGATTTAAACCTGTATACCAAATTTCATTTCAATATGTTCATCCTCTGAGAAGAAAATGAGGGAAACTGCAAATAACTGGAATTTTTCTAAGTGCAAGGGCCATAACTCTGTCGAAAATTGCTCAATCGTACCCAATATCGAACTTGACCTAGATATTATCATGATAAACCTGAAAACCAAATTTCATTTCAATATGTTCATCCTCTGCGAAGAAAATGAGCGGAAATTGTAAATAACTGGAATTTTTCTACGTCCAAGGGCCATAACTCTATTGAAAATTGCTCGATCGTACCCAAAATCGAACTTGACCTAGATATTATCATGATAAACCTGTATTCCAAATTTAATTCCAATATTTTCATCATCTGCAAAGAAAATGAATGGAAACTGTTGGTGGACCGACAGACAGCAGCAAAGCAATATGCCCTCCCTTCTTCGAAGGGAGGCATAAGAATTCATGAAATTTTGACACAGTAAAACAGATCATATAACCAAATGATTATATTAGTTTAATCACAGAAAGGTCAAGTCAAAGTCACTACCTTTTTCCTGACTCATTAATTTGCAGCAATTCTGAATTGAAAAACATGATATTTTCCTATGCCAATATTCTGCCCAAAAGTAAAGTCTTTCATAGATTCTAAATATTGATTACTATTCCTATGCCAAGTTGTATGATAGTAAACAAGATCCCCAGGGGCCAGATCGCTCACCTGAGTAACAATAGCCTTAACTGATCAAATTAGAATTACAGTATCAAAATTAGCTGCAATAATGTAGCCCTCTCCCGATTTTTTTTTGGGGGGAGAGGGCTACAACTCCATAGGATCTCCGTAATGGTGCAAGTGCGGGAGTGATTCACTCCCGCAACGATTTCGTCTCAAATCGTACATAAATGACAATAACATTTGCATTTCTTACCTAAACTCAAACATTGTAGATGTCTATGGCATAAATTAATCCAAAAATATCAAGTATAGTCCATATATCGGTTATTTTTTGTGTATGTTAACAACGAAAGTTGAATTTGTCCGCCATGTTTACTGGCCTTGACCGGTTTTATTTTGGGACAGCCAATGAGAATTCAGGAGCGGATCTTGAACTGAATATAGGAATTCCCCTATTCTAAACATAATTAACGCGGTAAATATGAATTCTCCATTATATACCACTTCCTTAAATAATGTCTTGGTTATATAACGAGGTAAGATCGATTATTTACACTGACATTCACGTTATCAAGCCACTCAAAACTCTAAGCGTACATCCCATAAAATCACGCGAGAACTGTCATGGCTGCTGAAAAAGACGACTGGTCAACATGCTTATGTGTTTTATCTGGTTTTGATTTATATATGGTTAATTTGTTCAACCTGAATTAAAAAATCATTTTATCTAAAGGAAGTCCAATAAAAAATGGATCTTTTCAGATCGAGGTCAGCCGCATTAAAAAATCAATTTTGCACCATTACGGAGATCCTGTGGAATTGTAGCCCTCTCCAGTAAACATCAGATATAAAAAAAATCGAAGAGGGCTCATTATTGCAGCTATATCAAAATATCTTGACAACTAAGTACAGTAGACATTGCTAATAAACCATTTAAAATCTGCCAAATTTTTATCCGCATTTTTTATTTGGAAAATACCTAACCCCTTTTTTTGTTGTACCTGTAAGAAGATTTTTCTCTATTCCTTTATACCCCCCCCTCTCCATTTTATGGCTCCATTTTTCTCTAGAGATTCTCTCTATATATTCCTTTATAAAAATTCATCCATGTGGCCCGAAGAAGATTTTCTATATATATTTCTTTGTAAAAATTTATCCCCCATCGGGTCCTGTCCTACCCCCAAGAACCATGACTTAAACAAATTTGAATCTACACTATTTGAGAATGCTTCCACTCTAATTTGAGCTTTTCTGGCCTTATACCTGGTAGTTTTTGAGAAGAAGATTTTTAAAGATTGTCTCTATATATTTCTATGTAAAAATTCATCCCCCATTGTGGCCCCACCCTACCCCTGAGGACCATGGTGTGAACAAACCTGAATCTAAACTACCTGAGGATGCCTTCACAAAAGTTTAAGCTTTTCTGGCCGAATAATTTTTGAGAAGAAGGTTTTTAAAGATTTTTCTCTATACATTCCTCCATTGTGGCCCCCCCATACCCTTGGGGACCATGATTTGGACAAACTTAAATCTACACTACCTGAGGATGCCTCCATACAAGTTACAGCCTTTCTGGTCAAATAGTATTTGAGAAGAAGATTTTTGAGCATGGTTAAATATGGGATCAGCGTTGTTAGTACTGTACCTCCAAAATATACAGAAATACAGATACTGAATTTATTCCTCAATTAAACTTAAAATTAAATTGCTAAAACAATTACAAAACATTTCATTTATAAAATGTATGAATACATCAAATAAATTAAATTTGATAAGTTGGATAAGTTTTTTTTCAATTTTTAAAAGTTGTTTTATTTTTTATTGACTTGCTTCTAATTTAATTTAAATTTTAAAGCTCTAATCTGTGTATATCATCATTATTAAATGGCATTTTTGACGGAATTGTTGAATTAGCTAAGTATTTTAACATAAATAGTAATGATTAAATACACAAGTTTCCAAATTCAACAATGTAATTCGCTTAATATCGCCAAAATGTGTAACCCGGGCTCGCTACCCATTTTAGTCACCTGAAAAATGAAAATGTGTGATAAATATTGAAAAACTCGTTCTGTGATAATAAAAATTTCAGCGAAGACAAAACAAGTTGTAATAAAGTATTCCTGCAAATTTCGTGCAGAACAAATAAGTATTTTTTAAGAAATCAACAAAAACCCGGTTATCAGTTTCGAAAATCCCGGCCCGGCCCGGGTTTCACTACCCATTTTAGTCACACTCCATTTTAACGATTCCCTCAAAACTACTCATAGAGGGCGAAGCCCTCTCACGGGCCCGAAGGGCCCGTGAGAGCGAAGCTCTCCCTATAGACAACACGTGTATATATGTCTAAAAATAGAAATTACACCCTATACCTATGAAGTTGAAAAACATTTCCAAGATGGAGGAAAAAAGAATAACTTCACGCGCAGTGACATCACCGGCGTCCATGTTGAATTTGAATCTCGTACTAACTTCACGTTTGGTGATAATTTATCAGCTTTGTTTAATGAGTGATAAGTACATTCAAACTTACCTAGTGTGTTCTTGAAAAATTAATTCCTAATTAAGAAAACAAATTTTCGTTTTCTACAACTTTCAACAGTTGCATTAGATCCGATTAAATGAATTTCAGGACATCTGATTGGACAAAAAACGTGTCCCAACAGTGAAGCAGTTTTAATTCATTGCTATTAAATATAACATCATGTATTTGAATTAAATTTACTTTCTGATTACTATATAAAAACACCAAAGACGATTTTTCCCCAACTTTCAATTTGAAATTTCATTTTTAGGTTTCATCTCAAATCGCAGCCTAACATACTCATACCCAGGTCATTTCGTACCCAGAATTTAAATTAATTACCAAAAAAAATAAAATAATAAGTTACGACCAATAACTAATTCAATATAAAACAAAAGATAATCAAAACTTAATTGTGTAGACATCCTAATCTTTGACAGACACATTGTAAAATATTTCCCCATTCTACATCACACCCCCCCCCCCCCCCCCAAATGTGTAAACCATTCGTATATGATTAAAAAATACAATAAATGTTCAAAGTACTCCCAAACCGCCACAAAAATAAAAGCAAATAGGGAGATTATTTCGAGTAATAAGCATTTTTTTTAAATACTTAAAAATTATTTATAATAGGAATTACTGATCTGCATTCACAATCACAAATATGCATTGAACACTAAATGTAAGACATTTGTCAGACAAACTCAGATTAAATTATACACCCCGGTATGTACAATATACATGAAGGACATCATTTGCACCTTATTATGTGAATTAGCTTGGGTACTATCTCAATTCTCTAGTTTTAATGCACAAATCAATCATTGAATGTTTAATAATTCAGTGTTTGAATGACAAATTTTAGTGAATTTAGGGACCAAAAATAATCTCAATATCTTTCCATACAAGTAAAATATTCTCAAGATAAATTGATTTTCTTATTTTAAAAAAATATATGTCATTACTCTTTAATTCATGTTTACTGCATACATTTGAAATAAGGGAGTAAAAAGTTAAAATACTTCATGCTTAGAAATTATCCAGAGATCTGCGATGTAGATACTACATGTAGCTGCAGCCAGGTATTATCCAATATATGTATAAATTACTTCAGACTAGACAATAAGACATCAAAATAATACACATGTATATTGATAGAATCAAAATAATTTTAACTGTCCCAAGATTTTTTGCTTCATTATTAGTTATTCATAAATATCCCTACCTTTGCTAGCCAAGGGACTGTGATCTCTAGGAGCGGTGCAGATCACAAACCCTTGGCATATGAAGAAGAAATATTTCAGTGTTCAAACAAAATTTATTTACATACCAGAATGAAAATTTGTTTACAGGTTTTTGTATTTGAATTTTCTCTCTCTCTCTCCCTCTCTCTCTCTCTCTCTCTCTCTCTCTCTCTCTCTCTCTGACTTGTTCGGCTGAAAAAGCGGCTGTTAAATAAAAATCTATGGAGATTTGTATTGCAAATGATAAATTTTTCTTTCCTGTGAAAATCTGAGTAAAAAAAAAAGATGTTTTAATGAAGGATTTCAATTGTATTTTTTTTCTATAACATTTTCAAAATGTGATGGAAACAGTAACCTGGGGCAGACTGTAGTCTATAGCATATCTGGGCCGGGCTTGAACAAATTTAATAAGCAATAAGATTAGTGTCCAAACAAAACAATTTATGATGCCAGAGACGATTAAAAGGGCATCTAGTGATCTAGCCCCATTTATATTGGCTTCGCCCTCCAAACGGTTACACCGTAAAACATATTAACCTGGTACAGTTTAGGCAATTTCGCCAACTCTGTTATAGCATTAGATTAAACTAATTCTTCAACAATCAGTAATAACATACGTTTACAAACTACGCACCTCATAAAGACCTACAACTCAAAATGGCGACAATATCCATGTTTGATCTTCCTAGTTCGTGTTTCCTCCTCTACCTGGTCGGCGGCTAGTCTCGTTCAACCAGACGCTCGGCTCGTCGGAAATTTACGGAGACAGCCGAGCGTCTGGTTGAACGAGACTAGGTCGGCGGCCTATTAAAATCACGTGACTGATTTAAATAAAAGACAAAACAAAACTTCCGGATATAATCAATACATTGTGTCAGTGCAATGGTTAAATAATTTTAATCATTAAATCAAGGTTATAGTCTGATATTTCTTGATATGCCAATGAAATCAAGCCAGAGACGTATTTTACGTCCCTGATCAAACATAATGCAGTGGAAGAACAGTAATATTATTTTAGCCCAATTATTACTTATATCAGTTTGTGTATAAAATCAAACTCCCTGATGTGTAGGCCTCTACCTCTTCTTCCACAGAACTATAGTTTTCTCCGACTCTTGACACCACGTCCACTGTCGTCTGCACTACATATCGTGTAGTGCGTTAGGGTGTAGTGTATCTATCCCTCTGCTATTAATTTTACAATATAGATTTTTTTTTAATCGTATTGATTTTCATCGAAGTCAAGGCTATATACTGTTATCTGCAACGCGTTGCAAATAAGTTTTTTGGTGCTAATCCTTCTTGAATAATATGGATCACAAGGTAATAAATCATTGAGTTAGCCAAGCATAAATATTGTACGTATTATTTAAGATTTTATAAGTCTTCATCATCGAGGAATATTTTTAAAAAATAACCAATAAAGTCACGAAGAAAGCTGGTGAATGTTAGGCATTTCGGAATAAGTCGCAAAAAAGCTTTATATGATAAGTTTATTTACCGGTATCATCTCTATGTATGCAGATTCTACCCGAATATTTCAATAGATCATTTCCATGGAATTACAGTCATGTATAATGACAATTTTCAACCTTTGAAAATGAGCTGTTTCAACGAAAACTTTAACTGAATATGGCGCTCCTATTTTTGATTTACAATAAAACAGGTATAGTATTTTTAAAATAGCAGATCAATTATAAATTTAACTTACTTTTTAACTTATGTGATTTACGCCTACGGAATAAGCCATATTTAGCACATGTTATTAAAAAAACCATACAGTTTCTTCTATGAATTGTATGCTAAATGGCAAATTAACTAAGAAGAATTGCATGCACTTTAGAAAGGCGCTTACCTCCGTATATAAATATACATTGTACATATATAAAACAGGAATTTAACGGAATAAAAAGCTTCAGTCAAGTGAATGCGTTGCATGCATCGCTCCATTGTAAAATCAGCGATTTTCCCGTAAAGCGGTGCAAATAACAGGAGTATATATAGAGGGACGAATCATATTATAAAGCGATTTAACAAGATAAAATCTGTACATAAGGGGAAGTTCCCATGGGAAGAGGTTTTCTTGAAGGGGTTCCATATCAGAGAAAATAGGGCTTGGCTTTTTTGGGGGGAAATCAAGCTAAAATAAGGTCTTTTTATGGATTAAAGCGCTTCTTTAAAGTGCATGTACTGCACGCTCCGTAGTAAAATCAGCAAGTTTCCCGTAGAGTGTTGCAAATAACAGGAGTATATACAATGAAGCGCATTGAAGTGGTAAAAATGTTCGCTTGAATGGAATGTTCTAAACTTTGTATCGAACGTCAATTGTTACATAAGACACACCCATTTCTTTTGAAACGGGGAAAACATTATTCGCCACAATGCCTTCGGAACCGCTCATCTTCTATAAACAGCACTAGCATGAATTTCACACACGCACATTATACACCAAAACATTTTCTTTCTTTCTTTCCAACTATGTTCAGAAACAGTGATATTGTTCAAAACAAGAATATTTTAGTAACACATATGTGTTTTGAACTTCCTGTTACATGTAGTGTATTGCAAATAAAGAAAAGTTGTTTTTTTTACAACATATATGCACATGTTTCAGTTTTTCGTTTTAGAGGGGTAAGCCACGTTCTTCGTCTTCTTCGATCTTCTGCATTTGTTGCTGTGTTCGCAGCTTGTTGAGGGAACTGCAGGCACGCATAGCATCCAGACCCATCCAATATATCTTGACAAGCAAAAAAAAAAGGAAAATTAATATTATTTTAAGTTTCCCAAAATCTTCAAAATCCTCATCCATCCAGGGGGGGGGGGGGGGGGCACGTAGTATTTAACTTTAATTTCACTCCTCATGTCCTTTTTTCATTTCAATTCTTAACATACTCCCAAAAAGTGGGGGCCAAGTCCATGATAATTCAGTTTTTTCTATGTAAATTTTTAAAACTTTGTTGCTGCGAGAAAAAGTGGGTGGGGGTGGGCAGCCACCCCCCCCCCCCTTGATGCTACGCGCCTGACTGAGATATGCGCAGGTCATCGAAAACATTTACGGAGAAAATATTGTGAGTCAGCTTGTGTCTAGGGTCCGCAGCCCTGCTTGTGCTGTTTAGAAGATGAGCGGTTCCGAAAGCATTGTTACGAATACTGCTTTCCTCGTTATATTTTTTAGGAAATGGGCGTGTCTTATGTAACAATTGACGTTCAATACAAAGTTTAGGACATTCCATTCAAACGAACATTTTTACCACTTTAATGCGGTTAATTGTATAGAGCGACAACTCTTATTTAACAAGATACAATCAACAAAGGGAGAAGAGCTTTATTCCGTTAAAAATTCCTGTTATATATTGATGTATCCCCAAGGAACTGAAACCCCGATTTTGCTTACATGCAACCTCTCAAGAAAACCCTCATCCAGGTGAAAACATTCTCTTATGTGCATACTAGATCTTTTTAAATCGGCTTAATCTTGCATGACGAAGTCAAAACATTCCTAATAAGGAATGACCACGCCTTACAAATAGGTGAAAATTCCCACGATGTTGTTTTGCTGACTGAGCTACGTGTATTTTGCTGACGTTGCGAAATGAAAAACGAAAATCTCGTGAAATTGGAGAAAGGAATGTACATGTATGTGCTGTCAGCAAATTTGTTTTTACGACGAAAGTGAAAACAATTTAGCAGTCACTCATTTATTTAAATTGAACAACAACCTTCATAAGAATTTACAAATTATAGTACATTTGTAATGTGAATATATAAAGTTTTCAATAAAAACTGCCAAATATTCCATAGTAAACAAATCATACATATACATGTACATACACAAAAACGTGTGCATGTGTGTGTGTGTGTGTGTGTGTGTGTGTGTGTGTGTGTGTGTGTGTGTGTGTGTGTGTGTGTGTGTGTGTGTGTGTGTGTGTGTGTGTGTGTGTGTGTGTGTGTGTGTGTATCCCCCAAAAAACCAAGCCCCGTTTTCTCTGACATGGTACCCCCCAAGAAAACCCTCTTCCCGGGGAAACTTCCCCGTATGTGTATATTTTATCTTGATAAACTTCTATAGAATAATATACGTCGCTCTATATATATACTCCTATTATTTGCAACGCTCTATGGAAAAATCGGTAATTTTACAATGGAGCGGTGCGTGCAACGCTTCCAATATCCAAATGCGCTTTATTCCGCCAAAATACCATATTTTAGCCTTTTTCCCCCAAAAGAAACCAAGCCCCGTTTTATCTCTGACATGGTACCCCCCAAGAAAACCCTCTTCCCCGGGGAAATTTCCCCTTATGTGCAGATTTTAAAAATCGGTAATTTTACAATGGAGCGATGCATGCAACGGTTTGATGGATATGAAAGTCAATGAATGATATGGATATAGAAGTAAATGAAAACTAATGTAAGATATGTAATTTAAAATACTTTCTTTATGATTCGGACAAAACAAACAAATAAGAATTGTTTAGCATGCCGGTATTTAATGAACAAATTTTTTTTGGTTCATCAGTTCTACCTCACGGACAATGAAATAATCATGTCCTTTTTCATATTAAAAAAAAATTCGAGTTCGTTATTCCAAATATTTTCGAACCCAAAACTTATTTGCAACAGTATGAATATACCTCTTAGGTTTGATGACTATATATATGGGGTGTGGGCTGACTTGTGTGAGAAGAGGTCTGGACGCCGAGCAGTATTTTTGTGTGTGTTAAGCCCTTGCTGTGTGAACTTTGGTGTGTCTCTTGTGTCTCCCCTGCTGTGTGATCTAGGGAACATGTAGCCTGTGTGGATTTTGTTGGCGCTGGTGTTGCGAGACCTGATTGCCTACATTTTCTGTATTTTTATTGCCACAACTCAGTGACCAATTTTATAATTCTTAAGTTATTGTTAACCTGAGGGGACGGGGTGGATTTTGGTGGATCGTGGTGGAGCGTGGTGGATCCTGGTGGAACATGGTGGAAAGTGGTGGAGCGTGGAAGAAAGATGTGGACTATGCACAAGATTATGGAGGCCCGTTGAGAACTATGATTTATAATTTCTTTGTACATATGTAGATAAATTTATTGTTTATTTTTTCATATTGTTGTGGTTTATTGGAAAACAAGAGTCATCCATATGATTTCATAAGGTGTAAATGTTAAAAGAACCCATCACAACAGGTCAGTTGTGACAATGTTCATAAAAGCTATAGTCTGTCCCAAGTTATTGCTTCCATCACTTTTTGATGATTTTTAATAAAAATACATATACATGTGAAAGAAATACAATTGAAATCGATGAAAGGGAATATATCCAAGATATCTTCATTGAACAATTATCCCTATTCACTCATAAAATTTCACAGGAACGAAAACAATTTTCTTACAGAGATTTGTAATGGGAAATGTTTACATCTTTTCTCCTTTCGGAATACACTCGGAATACATCCCGCAATTTTTTAACATTATCATCCGGGCTTATTAATGGCTGATGCAATGCAAAATCTCCGTAGACTTTCAATTTTTGGATGGGTATTGAAACCTGAAGAGGTAGAGGGGGCGTTTCAAAACAGATAATCTGGACATTTTTCATATTAGTGGATGAACGTAGTTTGAGCACAAAGGTATTTACTATTATTGAAATATCAAGCAAAAAGTGGTGGAAGCAAAAACTCGGGACAGAGTATAGTATGTTATATCAAAAATTATCTATGGCAAATATCCTAAACTTAATTTCCCAGTATCACATTATTCACGCGATCGAAGTGAGGGTAATCCCATTGGTGGGTGTAACCTCTACTTGTACGTTGAACAAAAAACGACAGGGGAGCTAAATGACCCTGAGCACTGGTACATTAAGCCGATATGTACATGTATATGTGTACCACTTTGGTACGCATATCATAAAATGGCGACAAGCTCTGCATGTTTGGAAGTTTACGCTGCTCTGTTTATTTATTCAGTCATATTTCAGCGTTTTAAATTCTGGATATACGTACCATATTTTGATGATATGGGTACCGGCTACTTTTGCCCCAGTCACACATTCACGGATTAAATGCCGGATAAGCTACAGAAGCGATCCGGAATCATACGTGGCGATATGTATTGACCCGTGGCTTTTCCGTCTGTTATCGTATCCAAACGTAGCAATACTTGTATAGCTGCGACAATTTTTGAACATGTTCAAAATTTCACTACGGATGAAACCACCGTAGTTATTCCTTAGAAAAACTTACTAAACCGTCTTAGAACGTAGAAGTCCGTTTTAACTCCGTATAAATCCGTAGTAATTCGCACGTATCAATTTGTATCCATTCCGTAGTGCATCCGTACTAACTCCGTATCATTAGATTTTCCGGTGTTAACCATGGAAAATATTCCGTAGTAGAACCTAGGAGTTGATCCTTGAATGTGTGACTTGGGCATTAACGATTATTTGATTTTCCGGTGTCAACCGTGGAAAATATTCCGTAGTAGAACATAGGAGTAGATCTGTGAATATGTGACTGGGGCATTAACGATTATTTGATTTTCCGGTGTCAACCGTGGAAAATATTCCTTAGTAGAACCTAGGAGTTGATCCGTGAATGCGTGACTGGGGCATTTCCCACTTTATATTGTGTGTTTTTATTATCATTGAACTGTGCAGTTTTGAGACGTTGAATGCATTAATTTGTATTATATTGTTTAATTATCGATATCCCCAGAGCGTCAGTATGTTAAAAACTTCGCCATTTACTTCATAGCAGCAGGAAATACAGATTCAAATTGTCAATATATCATACAAAATAAATGTTAAAGTCATTGTTGAAAAAATCGGTTTAACTTTTTTACTATACAATAAATACTGAAGCTCGTTTCTGGCCACACTTCTTTTTCGGAGAATTTAGAAACAATAATGGACGAATCTCATGTAAGTAGATAATAGTAGCATTCAAATATAGTTGGAAAGAAATTCTGTTGATTTAAGGTAACTCCGTACCTATAAAAAAAAGAAAAAATTGTTCACATTAAAAAAATTATGGCATTTAGATATATCACTTAGAGAAAAATAGAAAAGAGTTATTTCCCTTTTTCATTATTGAAATATGTCGAATATAAGGATGAAAAACGCTTATTGAATATCTCCAAGTAAACAATGATTTGAGTTTTTGATGTGCACCTATAATAACATAGAAATTACAAATCTACTTGCAAGAATTTTAATGAATTCATGGTTTATGTAAAATGTATGACGTCACAGGAGGGTGGATTTACTTTAAAATGATAAATACGCTGAGAATTAAATAATTCACGCTTTATCATTACAAGATAATTCATCATTAAACGTTTGAAATATAGTCATTTAAAATTTGTTTATTGCTTCATTCGATATAATTTCTAATTTTGTAATGTATTTTTATTAACAAGTTCATTTTTCAAGTTAATTTAAGTAATTTATTGGGAAAGAGTTACAAGGATGCTGCATTTCTGTATCATTCGAACTTAATTATTGAAAATGGAACTAAAGTGTGATTTTGGTAATCTGATGAGTATACATGTTAGGGGGCGTCTTTTAACCGCAATGAACCGCAATGATACCACAATGAACTGATATTAATTGAATACATTCATTATACTAGACTTTGACCCGTGCGTGCACGGGTTGACATTGCATATCGGACATTTCCGAAATAGGTACATCGACACACGTTATTATTTACATTTACATAACGAAGCTATAAGCCTACACTAATGCTATTAATTTCACTACACTTTCCTTTTTTTTTTAATAATCTAAGTCTCGGGAAATGCCCTCATCACAGATAGAATGCCCGTAGTGTAGCAGAAAATTGCAGAATCGCTCCGGAACGCTTTTGGAGAAAGTTAATGAAGTTGACTTGAAAATAACAGTCAAATTCATCACAACAAACCTTTTTGAGACTGCAAATACCTTTCAACTACAAATTTCAATCCACAGAATGGAAGAATTCAACACTTTTTCACCAATGTACACGTATTTTCTTTGTAAAACTGGGTCCATAGGACATTATTTTTAACGATAAAACATATTCTATCTTCTTCACTCTCCTAACAAATATAATGTAACTTTTTTGCATGTAATCAAATATTTTTGTCATCACGAAGACAAAAGTAAGTACTTAGTTGAAATGTACATCTATATTTGTTATTTAATACTTTCTCTCATCAGGAATCATTATTATATATGAACAGAATATATAGCAAAAGTCCAATGAAAATTTACCCGTATTTCTGAGTTTATTCATGCAGATGTGATATTGTGGACATAAACTAAAGATCCCGTTAGCGTGAATGTTTTGCGCAAGCGCAAGATTGTAAAATCCAAAAAATCCAGGTGATTTCCGGGATTTTTTTAGGAACTTTCGTTGATTTTTAATTAGCGAAGCTTAACTGAGAAAAAATAAAAACAAATTGGTAATCTTCAAGTACCAATGATGTTTAAAATATATAAAACAAAAGCCAGTATTCTTCCGATTTCTCGGTATTAAAGACAAAAAATTCGAGTCTATTGTTTTATATAGTAGTATAGATATTTAGTATAACTACCTATAAGTGCTATATACACAATTTACAGGTAATTGACAATGTACTTGTTTTCATTTGTATTCACAATGTTGGCAAATTCAAAGTTGCCATTCTACACACATAGATAAATATAAACTGTATTATTTATAATTAAGTTTGCTATCAAACATAATTTAATGACGATTCTGCTCTTTAAAGAATATAAACTGATTTTTTTTAATGTCACGACACCATGCGGTATACAAAATGATTTCAAACCAGAGTCGAAAACTGAGTTTGACGAATTTTGGCAATTTAGTCATTTTTTGTTTAAACGAGCTATGAGTTCTTTTTAATCCATTAAAATGAGCTAAAGGAGGCAGGGGGGTCAAAATATAATATAATATAAAACCAACATATATATTTGAAAATTTTATAATTATGCGATTTCTGAAGCTATCAACCACTATTTGATAAACAAAAATTTCATATATTTTATTATAAATGTTTATCATTTTCCATTATCTTTATATGGAGCTCTTCTTTTAAAGGAGATCAATATTGTCTAAAATGGCAGCCACCCCCAGCCCCCTTAAAGATGCGATTAGAGGTCGTTAGATAAAAATTATATTCTATCACAAATATCATGAGAGATCTTTTATGTATATAAAAAGTCTATATATAGTTTTGGTTATCTTCAATCTAACATGCAATCAATATCGTTTTTTATGATCGTCTGATTATTGAACTGATTTTCTAATTGTGAGTTACGGGAATTATAGCAACATGTACAGAATTCATATTTATAAATAAACGCACGTGCATTAGTTGTTAATAACCCAGAAAAAGCAGAGTCTGACGTTCTTAAATAAAAACGTTTTATCATTTCTACATTGACCAGCGCACCACGTATATATCCACATAAAATTATAACGTTTTCGAAAAAATGTGGTGCTGTTCCACTAATATTTCAACCACTAGTATTCCGCAAATATCATAGTATGAAAATTCCGCAAATACTACATTTAAAATAGTGGTAAACGTGCAAAAATCCGAATACAGATAAAATATCATCCCGTTTCTAATTATTTTTGCTAATGTATATTATGATCTTCGCTGCCGGTACATATGATCAGCTCATGTATTTCATAAATGATAGAGGTATTGGATGAAAACATGTTTCTTCAGGTTTGAAAAAAATCTACACCTATGATATGATGCTATTTATCACACAAAAATTGCACTAGTCCAGCAGTCTGGGCGCCTGTAAAATGCGAAACGAATTCAAAACGAAACAAAATCGAACGAAACGAAATCGAACGAAACGAAACCAATCGAAATAATTATATAATTTTTGCAAATTTCGGATAATCGGCTCAAAAATTTACAGCGGCAATCTGAAACATACAGGTAGTTATATTTTATGGTTCAAAAATTTATTTCAATGAATTTATTTTTACTTTTATGTAGTCAAAATTGATATTAGTTTTGTTTAAATTCCGTTCGTTTCGTGTCGATTTTTTGTTTCGTTTCGTTTGGTTTCGTTTGGTTTCGTTTCGATTTCGATTTCGTTTCGCACTTTACAGGCGCCCAGTCCAGCATCTATCTGTAAATATTTTTCCATCAACCCGTTTATACATAAAATTCTTGAATACAGATTAGCATCTTTAAAAATGTAACTTAAAATCTTGATATTTAGGTTATAATCGAACACACACACACACACACACACACACACACACACACACACACACACACACACACACACACACACACACACACACACACACACACACACACACACACACACACACACACACACACACACACACACACACACATATATATATATATATATATATATATATATAGAATTAAAGTTATTATTATCGATTATATAATATAATTATAATCGATAAATAGGCACATTTCAATTGTGATCAGTTCATTCAGTTGACATTATTTTCCGGTACTTGATGCATGTATTTGAGAATTTAAGGAAGACTATGTTGTTTGGGATGGGTAGGGGGATAAGCGTATTGGATGAGAGCAATAGTTGACAAAAGGGAAAGCTATCTGAAGTTCCTTCTGTATTCGCCCAACATGTTCATGCACAGATCTAGAAGGGGGTTGGAGGGGTCCCGACCTCCCCCCCCCCCTATGGAATTTACATAGTAAAATTATAGCATATATGCCCGGACCCCCCCCCCCCCCCCCTGCACGGCAAACACAATTATCCTTCAGACCCCTCTGGAAAAAATTTCTGGATCCGCGCATGATGTTCAATAAAATGCAATTAACTCTCTCCCAATCCGCGTATTTAACGATTTATGGAGCGCTGTGAATTTTACAGGAGAAAGGGGGTGGGTTGGATGGTGACAAAGAACGCAGTGGATGAAAAAAATCAAAGTAATCTGACTATCTAACAAACTATTGTGAGTTTCCTAATATAGAGATAACGATTATAATTTAGAGACTTTGATGTAAGGACAACACATTCAAACTATAGGAACAGGAACGTAGCATCAGCAGGGGAGGGGGAAGCCCAACCCCCAACCCCCTTTTCTCGCAGGAAACATTTTTTTAATTTACACATGAAAAAGTAAATTAACATGAAGTTGCCCCCCCCCCCCCTCGCTTTTTTGGGAGCATGTAAAAATTGAATTGAACGGGAGGAAATGAACAGAAAAAGTAATGATATATGAAGCTACGAATTCGGATTTTCATGATTTTGAGAAGTTCCCATTTTCAAAAATGATGCTACATGCATATGCCTGAGGATTACCTCACATATATGACTGCACTGTCCATCTATGAAATGAAAATGAAAACAAAATCTGCTGTATTTTTCAAGTTTAAAATGTCAGCAATGTGTGTCTGTTTGTGTGTGTATAAACTGTAATGAAAGTAAGTATTGTGTTGTTATTTACAAAGTACAGAAAGTAAGGTGGTAACTTCTATTTAACAGAGAGAGAGAGAGAGAGAGAGAGAGAGAGAGAGAGAGATCCCCAATTAACAACAAGGTTAATGGTGTATCCCTTTCCCTCTCCAGTTTGGGATACCCTAATACATACTGGAAGGCTTTATCACACCTGCTGTTATATTTTAGCGGCCGTGTATACACGAGAGCTACTGTTGGCGTGTGCATACTAACAACAATACACACAGGGGATGTCATAATTATTGATTCTTACCGTACCTTTAATTAATGAATATTTTGGATGCAATTAATCACAAGGTGTAATTATGAATAAAAACATTTGTAAATTTTTTAAGGCATCTAATCTATTCTTCGCCTATTACATTTATTGCAAATTCAATTTTCAAATTTTCTCTGGCTGTATTTATAACAATATCATCTAGTTTGTACCTTAATTTGGAATTTTTCATTCATTTCTACCTATAAATTGGACTAGTAATGTTAATATAAGTGTTAAGATTTGAATTGTTAATTAAAGAATATATTCCAAGTTCAGGTACGTAGGATCGTTTTTAAAACTGTGAATACATGTAGCAAGTAATTTGAATCACACAAATTTATCCTTTATAGTGTTAATATAAGTTAATGGTAAATGTTTTTTAACGAAATACAGTGAAATGTATTTCAATTTCTGTTTTAATATTATTTTACATGAAAGTAATTTGGAAAGTTTCTGGTCAAAAGAGCTAGATGATTTAAGGATATCTGATCACTAAGAGGTTTACACATATTTCTGTACACGGTACGGTTTTCGTTAAGAGGGCTCGATGGCTGTCGCCATTTTTAGGCTGTATTGATCTCTTTTAACCTCCTTCCCCGCAGTAACGCACTTCTACGCATATACCGTTGTCCCACAATCACGCATTTTGACGCATATACCTTTTCCCCGCAATCACGCACTTTCACGCACTTTTCGTTGTTGAATGTTACGGCTCCGATAACTCGTAATTTATTGTTTTATGTATCAAAATATATTGATGGCAGGCACGTAGCACCGAGGGGGGGGGGGGGGGCTGCCCCCCCCCCCCCCCCACTTACCCGCAGCAACTAATTTTGTTAAATTTACATATACAAAATTGAATTATCATGGGGTTACCCCCCCCCTTTTTTCGCTTGTCAAGACTTTTTGGATGAGTATGCCCCCTCCCCCCACTTTCAAAATCGATGCTACATGCCTGGGTGGTAATAAAATAAAAGATTAATGTAATAAACTTATGTCATTAAATTTCGAAATCTTTTGCAAATAATATTTTTTTCATTCTTGAAATGTCATAGTTGCCGGATTAGTTCAATTACCGTCGAAGGTCTTTAATTCATGTATAGTATAGTATAGTTTATTAGCTCAAAACCACATGGTTTATAGGCATTGTATAAATACATGTAAATACATAATCAATGTATACTGGATGTATATTAACAATAAATAAATTAATTTTACTTACTTTTTACGATCATTTTATTAATTTGTTTAAAAAAGATGTAAATATAAACAATAAAATTCTTTCTTTGATTACCCATGCAGGTTAAGAAGGTATTCGCAGAAAGAAATTAAATAGCCCGCTAACGCGGTTTATGTATTTTTCCTGCAATTTCGCCACTTTCATATCCCGCATGGATCACCAACGAAAACATTTTATTGTTTAAATAAATTCAAAACCAGATTTATGTCACACCTGATGCTACATTTAAATGTAAAGGTCCTGTCACACCAAGCTGCGTCCCCACGGCGTGTTCACGGCGTTGTAAAATTTAAGGAATCGCCGTAGGATCGCAAGGAAAATTCAGAAAAATGTACAGTTTTATTTGAAAATTTCTGGCGGCGACTGATGCGTTCTTATGGAGCTCCCACGGCGTGTAACTGCGTTTCCACGGAGTTCTACTTGGCGATTAGCTGCGCTCTCGCTGAGTCTCCGCCGAGCGGTCATGACGTGCTAGGAGCTTTTACCGCGCGTCCACGGCGTGCTCTGCGCGCTGACTGCGTGCACAAGACGTTTTTTACTTCTTTGTAGGTTTTAATTTGTACAATTGTATGGGAAACAAGAATTTACAACGTTAACTAGTAAATAAATGATTAAAAATTGTTCTGATGTTATGAAAAAGGTGCATTGTAATTGAAACATAACTACTTCTTAACAATTGGTGAAGGACTCTTAAGTAGTCAGGTCTACAAAAAAGATCCGTTATTAGTTGATAGAAAACATAGAAAAAGATGTGAAAACATCAGAACCAAATGGCATGAATTCCATCTACGTCCATTGATAGGTCTTGGAATATTAGCAAATGCTACTTTTTACATAGTCATCTACATCCAGTTTAAATATTACATTCCTTGCTATTGTACAACATTGTTTCGAGTTTTCGTGGTGTTGATGACAACGCACTAGAAATGCCGTGGGAGCGCGGTATAAACGCAGAAGAAACGTCACGAGAGCGCGATGAACGCAGCAACAGCTCTTTGGAGTCGCTGTGTGAACGCAGCCAAATAAAAAACAACTTGTTCAAACGCTGTGGATGCGCAGTGAGAGCACGATAGAGACGCAGTGAGATCCCAAAGGACTCCGTGAGGTGTCCGTGCAAGCGCAATTGACTTATCACTGCGTCTACACTGCGATTAGCTGCGTTCCTTGAGCTCTCGTGGCGCTGTTGGGTATCTTACGGTGCGGTCACGGCGACCTCACTACGCTTCTACGGCGTGTTTATTAGAACGCAGAGCCACGGCGAGTATTTTGTGTAAACAAGGCAATTGGTCCTGATTGCATCAGTCACAAAATGTTAAAATCATGTAAAAATACCATATCAAAACCACTCTGCATATTATTTAACAAATCATTATCACTCAAAATTTTTCCAGAATGTTGGAAATTAGCACATGTTCTTCCATTATTTAAGAAGGATGACCCTTCTATCACTTCAAACTATAGGCCAGTTTCTCTTTTGTCTTGTATAAGCAAAATTTTTGAAAGAATTATTTTCAAACATGTATACAATCATTTACATTCGCAGAATCTCTTTTACAAATATCAAGCAGGTTTTTTACCAGGTCATTCTACAATGTATCAACTATTAGAAATATACCACTCGATTGTTAAAAGTATTGATGAAGGCAAATTTTGTTGTATGGTGTTTTGTGATCTTTCAAAAGCGTTTGATCGAGTATGGCACAAAGGTCTAATTTACAAATTAAATATGTATGGAATTAGTGGAAACATGCTGGATTGGTTTGAGAGTTATTTAAGCAACAGAACACAAAAAGTTATGTATAGAAATATTTTTTCTTCCGTAGGCCATGTTAAAGCTGGTGTTCCTCAGGGCTCAGTACTTGGGCCATTATTATTTTTATTGTATGTAAATGATGTAGCTGAAAATATGATATCTGTATGTAGATTATATGCTGATGACAACTCTTTACAACAATGCTCAGATAATATTAATGTTATTGAACAAAATCTTAATCATGACCTCAGAATATTAGATGAATGGTCAAAAAAATGGTTGTTGAAATTCAATCCACAGAAAACCAAAGCTGTATTTTTCCATTTGAAAAATGTACATCATTTTCCTAAATTATTTTTTGAAAATTGTCAGTTGGAATATGTTACTGAACACAAACATCTTGGTATACAGTTATCTTCAAACTTAAGTTGGTCAGAACATATTGATAACATTGTTAAAAAAGCTTACAAAAAACTGGGGTTACTTAAAAAGCTAAAATTTTCTGTTTCAAGGGATATTCTATCACAAATGTATGTATCTTTTATTAGACCACAATTGGAATATGCTGCCGAAGTTTGGGCTGGTTGCACACAGATGGACATAGAAAAATTGGAAAAGGTTCAATTAAATGCCGCAAGAATAGTAACTGGGCTCACAAGTTTTGCTTCAAGAAACTCAATTTATTTTGAAACAGGTTGGGAACCTTTGGAACACAGAAGAAATAGAGCTAAATTAATAACTATGTACAAAATGCACAATAACTTAGTACCTACTTACATACAAAACATTGTACCATATACAAGAGGCAGTGTTTCAAGGTACACAACTAGAAACTCTCTTGATTATTCTGTTCCAAAATTTAGATTAGAACTATTTAATAAATCATTTATTCCTGATACTGTCAGAAGATGGAATGCCCTAAGTCTTAATACAAGGGAGGCAACCTCTATTAAAATATTCAAAAAATGTTTATACAATGATACGGTAAAGCCCCAGAAACATCTTTCATTTGGAAAAAGATTTTTAAACATAACACATACACGTTTGAGACACAACTGTATTTTAAATTCTGACTTATTCCGCTGTAACTTAATAGCCAGTCCAAACTGTTCGTGTGGCTTATCAGAAGATGCATACCATTTGTTTTTTGTCTGTAAGAAGTATACAAGAGCTCGGAATTCTCTAATGAATAAGCTATTGACATTAAGATACGTACACATTATAGATGCACATTTATTATTATGGGGGGATGATTCGTTGACAAATATACAAAACACTGAAATTTTCAAGACAGTACAAATTTTTTTGAGTGAATGTGGTCGTTTTTCAAAAAATGTTTGAATTTATAAGGTGATATTATATATGCAGTAGATTGTTTATTCATGTATATTTATGTGTATTCAATATATTCAATATTTAAATATATTCAATGTATGGCAATATTTATAAAATTTCATTACTAGGAGAGGACTATCTAAGTTTTAGAACTTGTGTCTTATCCTTTTGATTTATTCAATAAAATATGTTCAATTCATTCAATTCAGTATTTTGTGCATGTTCAAAGTGCGCCGCTGTAGGGGACTGCGTTTACCTTGGCGTTTTACATTATCTAAGGACGGAACTCCGGTGTGACAGGGTTTAAAGCCATTTTAACATTTTTTATTGATGAAGAATAAAAAAACATTGGATATCCACTCTAAAACACGCATGCACGCGCGCACATCATCTTACAGATGGTACGCATATCCAGAAATTCTTATTTGTTTTATGGTATGTATATCTGTTTTGGTAGGAACGCATATCATAGGAGTTTTCATTTATGGAGGAAATAACAATTAATATGCGGGTTTAGTTTATTTTATAAGTCGCTACACGTGTAGACCGAATAGCCCGTATGTTTTACCTGCTGAAATAAGACCTGAATAAATAACTAGAGCAGTGTAATCTTCCGAACCTGCAGAGCTTGTCGCATTTTTATGATATGCGTACCAAATGGTACTAAATGGTACGCATATCGGCTTAAAGCTCAGTACCACTGACTTTTTTTTTCTTCTGGATTTTTAGTAGAGTCATGAAAATGATAATCGTAAAGTAAAACTTTTTAAAACACATTTTAAAACATATTTCCGTTTTGCCATGATGCTCATTTTTGAGTGCACATGTATAATTTGTTGGTCAAGGAAACTAATTCCGTTTTGTCATGATGGCCATTGAACTGAACTTTATTTATTTTACAACGACTGATAAACAAGTTCTACAACTTAATATATTTTGTTGGCACAGATGTTAGCGCGAGGGGGTCAATTGTGTAGAAGGGAGCCGGAGTACCCGGAGAGAACCCACGTGCCCAATCGGGCAACCGCCAAACCATATCACATACAACCACCGTCGTTCACGGGGATCGAACTCGGGTCGCAGCTATCAGTGATTAGCGAGTGATGGCCATTTTTTGACTGAACATGTATATTTTGTAGGTCCATAAAATAGTTCCCTGTTGTCATGATGCCCATTTTTTAGATTATTTTTTTTGCACATGCATATTTTGTAGATCCAATAAACAAAATAATTTCCTTAAATCCAAAGCTCATTTGTCATCTTAAAGATCTACCCAAGTTAAGTATCTCATGATCATTCAGGAAATTGTTGAATATTTTTGTCAGATATTCAATTTCACTTTTTTCCGGATGCCTAAATGGAGTATTTCAGAAAAAAAAAATAATAATAGTGATAAATAAATTCAACTCAATGTAGCGTACAAATCAATCTTGTTGGATTGTTTTAATTTTTGTGATTGATGAGTTTAGTATTAATTACGTAGATGTCAATATGCATTACTGGTCAAAGAGAGATAACTCCAATATATCAGACATTTTTCTTCATGAGAGAGAAAGAGTATATGAAAATTTTGATTTTGTGTTGACTGAATAAAATACTTGTTTACTTCTTCTGTGAAAATCCGTACAAATAATAAAGAGGACAATATCTTTCACAGTATGACCCCCATAACTCATGAGTTTATTGCTTATTACTACATATGTATTACATGATGTCCGAATGTCTTCAAATATGAAAATAATAATGTCATTGTTAAGCCGCACCATTGCAACATTAACACTTAGAAGATCGACGAAGGTGGGTAATTTTAAGCCCATAAAAGTAAATATATAGGAAAATTAATAGTAAATAAAAGGCATATAGCCACGCACGGGAACGGGGAGCTCACATGTTTGCAAATCACAGTATGGCTTTACAAAATTGTCCCTCCACTTTTCTGTAATTGTAAAAAAATGTATTGAAATTATTTATCAAAAAGCATGATATAAATTACTGTATTAAAATTTTTCGGTAGTAAATAGCAACCCCCTTCCCTGCAACAACACCCCCGAATATAAATTTCAATTTTTTAAATTTTTGCACTTTAAGATTTTTAGGGGTATGGCTGCCCTCTTCAACTTCGAATTCGAAGCAATGCTCTTTGCCTTAAGATACTTTTAAAAAAATTAACATTTTCCCTAGATTTACGTTGTCAACTTTGTATTTTTGTTTATTTATTTTCAATTCACGGCTCATTATCCAAACAAAATACCGGAAACGACGAGAGCAAAACCACGGCTTAATATGAAACCAATAAATTGTATATAATCGATAGATTGTGAACTACTTGTTTGTTCTAGAATATCCAGCTAAACATCTGTAAGAGTTAAATGAAAATGTTTGTGTCTTTAATTCTGCACGTCTATCTTTAAAACAGTGAGATTTTAGCAATGGCGACTACTAGACCTACTCCTTAAGATTTCGATGTTTTATTTTAAAACTAATCATATTTGTTATATACCTTTATAATAAAATACTAGTAATTAAAATAATACTGTGTTTAATATCTTGATTGTAGAAAAATACAATCTTTTCTGAATGAAAGGCACTGTCATGACTGTCTTATTTCAAAACATGCTGATTTTTAAGTAATTTTCAATGCAAAAAATAAGTGGCTATTTCAAAACCGGCATATTGACAAATCCGGCTAATTTTGTAGGTTTTAAGGTATTGATAATATGTGCGCGGATCTAGAAGGGGAGGGGGTGAGGAGAGTCCAGTCCCCCCCCCCCCCCCGCAAAATTTAAATTTCTTTATATTTACAAAATAAAATTGCCAAAAATATGCCTCAGACCACCCCCCCCCCCATCCCCCGCCAAACTCATATGAACGTCGGACCCCCCCCCCCCCCCCCCTCCGGGAAAAAATTCTAGATCCGCGCATGTAATAACTAGTATATGCATATCAACGTCTGCAAATAGTGCCACATTTTACATACAAACTCAAAGCCGAGTATTTCATGCTTTTATAATTGTTTGATATTAAAAAATAAGGCAATGTAATACAACAAATGGCTGACGCGATGAATTTTTTCGTTACAATAAAACATTCAACCAAACGTTTCAGGAAAATAAACAAGAGCCAATGGGTCTTGACGGTCACCTGAGTACTATAGCCCTTGGCTGAACCTTCAGGTAGTCTATAGTTTTTTATTTTCATGTTTGCAAACGATGATCCATAAAAAGGGGAAGGGGGTTACAGTTTTAACAATTTTTATCAGATCACGCAAAAATTCAGACATTTTCCTCGATCCGTTTGAATCAGAAAATCCATTTCAACTTTACCGTAATATTTAAAATTATGTGGTCAAAAACTAATAAAAACCAATTAACAAAGTTGTTTACAAATCATTTATTAGACATGATAACACATTATTTAAAGTATACAATGTACAACTGCAGGGTTTATTACTAGTGTGTAAGAAATAAAAGTTACTCAATCTTCAGTGACAGAAATCATAATAGACAAAGATAAAATAAACACCATTCTAATGTTCAACAAATGTGGTACATGTACCTTCATTTTTTCTGCTTTGATAATGTTTGAGAGAAGAAAATGTATGATTTATATTTTCTCATATTAATGGATAGAAATTAACTCATAACTTAATATAAAGGAGAGCTACAAAAGTTTTTCAAAGATATTTAATTCAACTGTTAGTGTCATTTTATCAACATTAAAATGGTTTGATTTCTTTGACAAATACCAAACAGGGTTTCTCTGATTGTATTCTTATAATGTACACAGTTTGTTTAGACATTAAATGTATAAACATTTAATTCATTGACAATACAATCACTACACTAAAACAGTTTGTTATTATGTATAAACATGATAAACAAAACAATGATACTGTTGACATGAACTAAATGGACTTATATTTTTATATGCATGACTCTATAATATAATATAATTAATTATCTTTATGCTAATACATGTTTTATATAACCACACAGTCAGTTTGTCAACATGTAATACATATAAACAATGTTACACTGCTGTTTAATGTTCTACACATATTGTATTTTCTTCACTTTACCTGTGCCGTACTCAGCCACAAAGAGGTTGTCTCTGGTGTCCACATATAAACCCTGTGGACCACGTAAATGACAGTTGTCGATGTAGCGGAGGAACTGTCCTTCCTCATCCAGGATGTGGATACAGGAGTTGTACCAGTCTGCTGTCAGGATCCGACCCTGGCTGTCTGTTGTGATGCCGCGTGGATAGAATGATCCCCTGGTAGTAGAGGGAGGACCAGTGTAGGTAAACCGGAGTTTCCCGGCCTGATTGACCACCACTATCGCACGGGCGTCATAGTCTGACACACAGATATCTAGGTTCCTGTTCTCACTGATGTATTTACTGCCACCAGATGAATAGAGAGGTTGTCCTTTGTCGTCGTACTGAATACTTTGTTTCTCTGTAGAGCCAGAGTAACACACAACTTTTGTTTGTTTATCATCACTGTTCATGACAACCAGAAGGTCACCAGAGGAGGTACTACAGACACGGAGAGGTCTCCACCCCCGTAGTCTTATCACTGTCTTTATCTTTTTATTCTTCACTATGTTTACAGTTCTATCATCGTAATCAGAATAAACTAGATCCACACTCCTTGTCACTGCTATGTCCAGTGGATAGTTCCCTGACTTGGTTTTGACTGACTTCACTAGTTCCCCACTGAGGTTATAGAGTCTCATGATGTTGTCCTCACCACGGGTCCACATCTCCTCATCACTCTGACATGACACACCGTGTAGTGAATCTCGTCCGTACTCGGTGTTTATCTGTGTGATGATCCGTGGTACATCAATGAGCGGTCTGTCCAGGAGAGAGGACTCAGCCCCGGGAGATTCCATGGTGTAGCCATGTTCTTCTGTTTTGATAGATGACGCGGATAGAGAACCGAACTGTTGATAAAGCTGTTCTTTGTTGATATTCTGAGGGATAAAACTTGGTAAGGACACTGTGAGTTTAGGAGGCAATCTTCTGAATTCATCATTCCTGGATTTGTAGGCAAAGACACGACTGACATCATTGGAGTCCAGCAACGTCTTCAGTTCAGAAATGGTCTGTGTGATTTCAGAAATGTTGTGTTTAATTTCATCTTCCTGTTTGTCTAAGACAGCCAGGTGTTTGGTGTCCATTTCCTCCATGTTAGATTTCATGTTTCTGATAATGGTGTTTATTTCTCTGTGCAAGTCTTCTCCATGTTTGTCCATTTCTGTTGTTAATTTCTGGGAGTTTTCATTCAGAGCAGATTTCTGGACTGGGATAACCGATGCAATCTCTTGGTATTTGGGATAAATGGATTTCTCTAGTTCTTGTAGATCTTTTTGAATCATTTCTTTCCTGCTATCAATGTTTTTAGTTATTTCAATAAATTTATGGCCGCAGTGTTCTTTAGAGGAAACACATGTTGCACAAATAGGAATGTCACATTGTTCACAGTAAAGTTCACATAGTTTTGTGGAATGTTTTGAACATTTAGGAGTAGATCCTCTCTTTTCAAATGGCAGCACTTTGTGTTCTTTGGATTGATCAGAGAGATGTTCCCCCACACAGGCTTTACACAGATGTATGTGACAAATATCACAATACATAGGGGGGCCCGGGGTCTCACAGAGACGACACCGTAACACATCCTGGGCCCAGCGCTTGTCCATGGTCAGATACTTTTACTCATGCTCTGAAAAAATAAAAAGGTTGATATATCACTTTTATAGTTTTTGTCCATTTGACTATTTCTTATAAAACTTTGGTGTTTTCTAAAGAAAAGTATAAAAAAAATTGTTCTTCTTGCAATCAGGACACTTTAGAGCTTAAAAGACAGGAAGACATTTAAATTCTTTTAAAAAAAGAATTTCTCATACATATAACTTGCTTTAACATGTTTAAAGAATTTGACTGACTATTTGGGACATTATATCCCAAACAGGCTATGATGACCTATTTGAGTGATTCATTTGGTCCAACCTGTTAAACCAGGTCCGCAGGATATGTAGGACAATATCATTTAATATACAAAGCGCCGGCAAGCACTGCGAGCTCTAACTCCAAACCGAAAACAAAATTCAAACTACTGCTCCCTTTGACCTATTGAATTTTCTGTCACCAGAATTGAACCCACAATTCCAAGTAAATTGCAAATGGCTTCTCATGAGATCCAGGAACAAAAATTATAATTATTTTGAAAATAAATTGAGGATAAAAAGGCAGTTATCAAATCTAAAAGGGCCACTATCATAACTTCTCAGCTTTTTTGGTAACCAAGGGCAGCATGATCTGAATGCTCTGATGAGAGCGAGAATTTTCAAAGTGAGGCTACAATTACATGTACTTAAAATTGCACTGAAACATGCATTGCTTTTGACAAATTCTAGATGTCACACCGGACAGTCAATCTCACTTTGCTTACTTTACATATGCATCATATCAAGGACCAACCCAGGGGGCGACTTCCTATTTTTGTGTTAGGGAGAAGTAGAGTCTCCCTAATATTTTGCTCTAGGTTGGTCCTTGCATATGTTAATGTACCAAATAACCTTATTTGTGTAATGATATTAACTGAAAATATTTTGTTATTTTTCAATGAGAAAGTCAGTTCCAGTTGTTTTTACATAGCATTTCATGATGTAAATAATAAGTTTGATAGGTCAGTCGACTAAGTGATAGCTACAGTACCGATCAGACCCAACCTAACACCAGAGAAAACCCCAACTAAACCCCGGGTTTACTTTCACGGTTTATTTTGAGCTTACTTTTTGAAAATTTGGGTCCACTCGGGGTTTACTTTGGGTTTACTCGGGGTTTACTTTGCGAAAATTGCTTTTGGAGTCAACTATACGCACTGAAGTGTGAAGCAGACCTGTGTTTTATCTTATCATCCTACTGCCTGTAATTTCTGCCCCTTGTTTATCAGGGTATTCTTCTGATTGGGGTTTACTCTCTGTGTCCACTCTGGGTTAATTTGGGGTTTACTCTGGGTCCACTCTAGTAAACCCAGAAAGTAAACCCAGAGTTAAGTTGGGGTTTACTTTCTGTTAGGTTGGGTCTGATCGGTACTGTAGGGATAACACCCCCACAAATCATTCTTATCATCTCCTGTTTTCCTTTACCAGGCCTGTACTCTATGAATTGGTGTGTTGTATATATTACCATAGTTATATTTTTGAAGTTGTTTTCCCTTGACAAGTTGTATTCCAGTTTTTACATAGTGTTAATTGCAATGGGATATATGGATATACACCTTTTTTTTAAAATCAATTTTAAAATAAAATGCAACAAAATTCTCCCAGGGTGTTATAGAAACAAATCACCAAAGTGTCTCCACATCAAGTGAATACTAAAGTTCAAATCTTATCAGACCATTAAAAATTTAGTAATATAACAATGAAATAGAAATGAAAGAACAAACCGTTGTTTCATACTTATGATTGATTAATTTCATTTTGATCACTACATATGTAGGGTGAGATTTTTCTTTTCTATGCTGCGCTCGCCTTAACAGTTGCACCAAAACATATCATATATAACTACGGGTGTGTTCAATAGAACGAATGCTCGCAAGCGTTCACTAAAAGTTGTGTTGCAGGTATAGGGAATTATTGCGAGCATGTGCAACACCTGCTCTGTTGAACACACCTTCGGAATGTATACATCCCTATTACCAGTTAACATATTCTCTTGATTTTCATATACAGGCTTATAAAATTTAAGTAATATTCGAGTGAATTAAAATGCTATAGCAGGCCCAGGGGCCACATCGCTCACCTGAGAATAAAGTCAATGAAAAGCTTTAACCGTCTTTAGAGTATCAAATACAAAATGTCTAGACAACTTCATAATTGGTTTTTGAAAAGATTTTTCTCTGTGTATTCCTGTTTAGAAATTCAACTCTCCTATATTGCCCAACACTAGCTCCAGAGATCATAATTCATAAACTTGAATCTACATGTACAATACCTGAGTGGTTGTACACAAGTTACAGCTTTTCAGGCTGAATGTTTTTGAGAATTAGATTTTCCTCCATGTATTCCTACATAAAAATTTGTACCCAAGCTGCTGCCCCACTGTATCCTCTTGCCCAATAATGCTTTGTGCCAAGTTTGGATGAAATTGACCAAGCAGTTTTAGAGAAGATGAAAATGTTGAAATTTACAACAACGACAATGACAGACAATGGCCAAATTTTGATCAGAAATAAAAACTAAATTGACAATTACTGGCAAACAACCAATTCTTGCCAAGAACCATTTCTCGCCAGTGTATTGTTACGTCATTCTATCAACACAATGACATAAAATCATGTACAAAATATAACGTAACAATGCACCGGCTAGAAAAGGTACTTGGCATGAATATAAGGTTGCACGCCAGTAGAGATAAAACACTAGGTTTAAATTATCAACTTAATCAGATAATAGTTACATGTATTGATACCCACAGTTAACAAATTACAAACCTTTTCAGCTCCAACTTAAAATGGCGACAATGTGCTTGGTTTTTCCTCTTCCTGATTAGGTTTCCTGTATAAAATCACGTGATTGAGTAGTTTCAATACAACACAAAACCAAACATTCCGGGCAAATCTACTATAGTAATTGTGCTGTTTTAATGTCTGACAAGTTGAAGAGCAGTCACATTAATCTTAATTATCCTATTTAATTACAAAGATGACTAGATGATTTTAGTTTCATGATGTGCTAGCCAATAGTCATCATGGTCATCAAGCTAGATAATTTGAAAGGACAGCAACATTTTAAACTACTCATAACCTGGTACATTTTAAGCAATTTCGCCAACTCTGTTATAGCATTAAATTAAAATAATTCTTCAACAATTAGTAATAACATACGTTTAACAAACTACGCACCTCATAAAGACCTACAACTCAAATGGCGACAATATCCATGTTTGATCTTCCTAGTTCGTGTTTACTCCTCTTCCTGGTCGGCAGCCTATTAAATCACGTGATTGATTTAAATAAAAAACAAAACCAAACTTCCGGATATAATCAATACATTGTGTCAGTGCAATGGTTAAATAATTTTAATCATTAAATTAAGATTATAGTCTGATATTTCTTGATATGCCAATGAAATCAAGCTAGAGACGTATTTTACGTCCCTGATCAAACATAATGCAGTGGAAGGACAGTAATATTATTTTAGCAATATTCCCTCAATTAATTATATACTTATATCAGTTAGTGTATAAAATCAAACTCCCTGATGTGTAGGCCTCTACCTCTTCTTCCACAGAACTATAGTTTTCTTCGACTCTTGACATCACGTCCACTGTCGTCTGCACTACATATCGCAACTTTTCGGGCCTTTCCGGCAGAGCTTGTGTTTTTCCGAGCAACGGAAGGATGTTTGGGTGTAGTGTATATCGCTCTGCTTTTGATTCTACCATATAGATTTTTTTTAATG
This sequence comes from Magallana angulata, assembly GCF_025612915.1. Classification (NCBI taxonomy): domain Eukaryota; kingdom Metazoa; phylum Mollusca; class Bivalvia; order Ostreida; family Ostreidae; genus Magallana; species Magallana angulata. The sequence goes on from NC_069118.1 coordinate 55,643,423, forward strand.
TATTGATTTTCATCGAAGTCAATACCAAGAGATTGAAATGAAATAAAGTTGAAATGATGATCAAGCGCGGCTAGATTTCTCAAAAATTGATAATGTGCGTAATCACGATATGATGAAAATTTGACATAACGTTACTGGCACTGTACCAATTATCGGCTAAACTTTAATTTATTTTTGTATTTCCTTGTTTCTTGATTTATTTGGATAACACTTGACATACTTAAAATGGTGATTTCCTTGTTTATCAATCTTGTTTTTGTGCCGCAAGTTTTAGCAGGCCCCGAATTTGCCATGTTTTATGATTTACTGCATGTACCAGTTATCGTCTTTGCGATAATAACAGGCACGTAGCATCAGGGGGGGGGGGGGGAGCAGGGGGGGCCTCCCCCCTACGCCCCAACTTTTTTGCAGAGCAAATATTTTTCTGAAATTTACATACAAAAAATGGAATTAACATGGAGTTACGCCTCCCCCCCCCCCCCACTTTTCTGTGATCATGTAAAAATTGAATTGAAAATAAGGTAATAAAGTGTGAAATTGAGGTAAAAAGTGTATCTCCTGCCTCTCCCCCCCCCCCCCCCCCCCTCGCACGGATTAGGATTTTCACGATTTTCACGATTTTCACGATTTTCACGATTTTTCAAAAAAAACGATGCTACGTGCCTGAATAACATAGTAAAATCTCTGTACATGTTGATTTCATACTCTGCATTATGTAATTTGAGTTGTGTCCCTTTTTGGGTACGACTAAAGGTACATGTAGTAGGGGTTATCATACATTTGTACGGTGGCTGCCTTATACGGAGGCTGCCATAGGACATATGCTTGAGATATTTTTTTTTTAATTCGTGGCCACGAAATAAAAGTCGTTCCCACGAAAAAAAAAGTCGTGGCCACAAAATAAAAGTCGTTCCCACGAAATAAAAGTCGTGGCCACAAAATAAAATTTGTTCCCACGAAATAAAATTCAGTTGTTCCTGCGGAATAAAAGTCGTGGCTACAAAATAAAAGTTGTACGTGCAATGTTGATTCTTATATCTATTGATATCATGACGCATATATAAGGAGTAGGTTGAAAAGAAGGACATGATAATACTGATTCATTGAATTTTAAGATGAATAAGTTGATATTTTACTTTTATTCCCTGGGAATGACACAAAAGCAAATCGAGGGCAGTTTGTCAGAGCACGGATACCGTATCAGTGAACGACATTTGAGTCAATAACTGGTCTTAGCCGATAACTTGTACTACAGTGGCCAAGCCCGTTTTAACATTATTTTTAACGTAAATGTTTTCGGTTACATTGAAATTAATGTTTAAACGTACGGGCTTGGCCCCTGTGACTGGTACAGTACCAGTAGTGAATATGAAAATTATTTTTCTTCAATCACAGCATAAAATTAAAATTATGAAATGTATATATAAATAATATATAGTTATATACAATGTCAATTTATGTTACAACATAGAATGACGCGCTTTTAAATTTGGACAATTTGGACATAATAGCAAATAGATGTTTAAGAAATGCAAAACGTGTAAGCCAGAGTATTTTGTAATAACACAAAAAGGGGATCAAATAAATAGGTATAATCATAGGTTGAATAAAATTTGGCAATATTGTTATTTTTTTTCCCCAAATGTGCTATCTCAGAATAGCAAACCCTTATTTTTTGACATTTGAAATGTTATAAGTTTCAAATGAGGATGACTAAGTATAGAGTTGTTTGCAATTGCATTTGTCAGGGTTTTTCCAATTATAATTCATTAACCTTTATGAACGAGCTATCAAGAGAAAAATAAATTGTCCATCTAAAGATTCCCTGAAACATCACCTGAAACTTTAATAGAATATGTACATATTAATTTTAGTTACATGTATATTTCGAGAGAAAAAATTAATGCATTGGGGAGGGGAGACGGAGAGGGGTATAAATATTACCTCATAAAATTTTATCAATATGATTAGTTTTCTTTTGTAATTTTTTGTAAAATTCTTTTTAATCTTGTTTGCCCCTTGCTAAAAGTTAGGGTCTATGTCGTTCCGTTCAAATTTCCCTTTTCTATATTTGAATAAAAATTAATGTCGCCTTTCAACACAAATTGGGACCCAGCACGGCCTCCTTTGTTGCTACATACCTTAATTATTAAGTTAATAATAGTGAGTTAACAGAAACGAAGTGAGAATTTTTTCTACAGAAGTTATCTCTCTTATCAGAGGGAAATTCAACCTTAATAAATTTATTAAATTTTCATTTTTTCAGTAGGGGGATCGTACACCCTCTCCCCCCCCCCCCCCGATTTAACTGCCCGTTTACTTCTTATCATGTGTTAATATTGACTTGGGTGCGGAATTAGGAGGGTGTCTTCACGTTTTGCTTAATGTACTAATTTCTCTATAAAAATTATACTATAGGGAGAGAATAATTCTTTACTTGTACACTTTTTTCTATGTGAAAATTATTTGATGACCTGTGGTTAAAGTAAGAAATAAAAAGACTCCTATATAAAGAAACTTTGCATATCCATAAATACATCAAATCTTGCTTCAGATCTAGGACTAGCAATTATCTGACCACTACATTACTTTCTGTTCCATTGTTAAAACTTTGTTGAAAAAAATGAAAAATGAAACAGTAAATTTGTGATTTTTTCTATGGAATCATGATTTGATCAAAATTTAATTTGAATAACATGTGCTTTCACACAAGTTACTGCTTTTTGGGCTGAATACTTTTCCAAAAGATTTTTAAAGGGGCATGGTCACGACATTGGTCACCCCCTCCCCTCCCTGTTTTTAATGTTACAGTGTTTCATAAAGGCGTTGGTTATGGTTAACAAAAATTTGAGTGCCACTCGTCGTGTTATAAACGAGATACAGAGGATACAAATTTTTGTCATGTAAACAAAGCTTTGTTTACGTTTTGAATGTAGAAGTGTAAGTTTCAGTTTACGACCCAAAATGAATTCAATAACCGCTAGGTATGATTTATCTATGCTTAAAACGAATCAGAAAAGAATGAAATCAGCTTGAAAAATGTTTACTGGTGTATTGAACCAATTTAAACAAAAACAGGACACGAGCCTTTTTTACATGACAGTGAAATGTGAGCCCTGTATCTTGCTTATAACTCTACGACTGACACTCAAATTTTATTTGATTATTCGATATGCATTTCTGACGCATTATTCACATTATAAATAGAAAAATGAAATTTGATCAAAATGACCATGTCCTTTAAACATTTTTCTCTATATAGTTCTATGTAAAAATTTGAGCGCCCCCACCTCATTGTGGTCCCATCATACCACGGGAATCATGATTTGAACAAACTTGAATCTATAAAATCTGAGGATGGTTCCACACAAGTTAAAGCTTTTCTGGTCAATTTTTTTTTTTTAGAAAAATATTTCTAAGGATTTTTATCTATATCTTCCTATGTAAAAATTCGAGCGCCCCACCCCACCCCCATTGTGGCCATACCACGTGTAAACAGATAGCCATGCTATGACCTTGAATTGCTAGTATTACATAATGGTCACGATGATATTTATGTGTACCTAGATGCTGCGCACTGAATGGTGTTAATGATAATTGACAGAATGAACTCTGTGACTCTTGTAGCAATGCGTAGTATTCCTAAATGATGTTATGAAACCAGGTGCATAATACGGGCATAATAATATCCAAATTGAGAGTTTAACAACATGTGACATATTTGGCGATTCTGTGTCTGCAACGATAGCTCTAGTACTCTATATTGAGTCATGTATTGTGTATTATATATTAACCTTTGTAACCTTTTATGCCATGTATGAATGAACGTATTATGAGTAAGTGATGCCTCATACTAGGTGGGGGACTCCGAGACCCAGGACTCGGAGACTCAAATCCTGCATCCAGACTCTTTGATTGGCAGTTTTGACGGTTTTGTTACTTTATTTAGGAATAAACTATTAATCTTAATTTTGAACACTAAATGTTCACTCATGATCGCCGTAAATGGGCCGAACTAGTCAGAACTGTCCATCATAAGTAAAATGTTATATATACCCATGTAAAAATGATGTTGAACAGATTTAATTAGATCCCGCATATAGATAGAGAGATACCGCTTATAGAGATAGATTCTGAGACTCCTGATTTGGGCTGCTATTAGCTGATGTAATTGTAACTATACGATCACGCTTAATAAAACCGCTTGAGAAAGAAATACTGGACTTGTCATCACTAAGTTTGAGCTGACCCTCAATTGGATCCGTAAGACAGAAGGCTTACATGAACCTTCTTGGTGCTAGTGACCAGGACTGAGCGTGGTTCAATACAGAGTAAGGTAAGAACCATTTCTATATGTCTCTTATAGCTATCTCGGAGTAAACAACTTTGTCTAAGCAACCAATATGGCGACAGGTGATGGGTTTGACAAAAAAAGAATTTAAAAATCAAATGGAGCAATTAGAAAAACAATTCGCGGGGTGGGGTCAGAACAATGAAAATAAAGGGCAAGAAACAGGTCAAAAGTCCCCAGAAAAAGAGCAGATTAAACAAAATACTTTTGAAACATATCATGATGCTAGGCCGTATAAAACTCGTGAACCTCGACACCGAGTCCCAGATCAGGATGAGGTTAAGATTTTTTCATTAGCCAAGTTAAAGCTATAACAGCTGCACTCTCAGTGCCCCTATCTTCTGTGATAACTCCTTTTGAGGGAGATGCTCAAAAATTTAAACAGTGGATAAAGGAAGTTGAAAAGTACAGTGTTATGTCTGGGAAACAAGGTCATAAGATCCCCATGCTTGCATACATAACGAGTAAGGGTTCAGTGGGGGATTATATTAAAAGGTATTTAGATGAAACAGATGCGTCTGAAGAAATCCCATCTTGGAACGATCTTAAGGAATCCCTTAAAAATAGATTTGCAGAAATAACAGACCCCCAACACGCGTTAGCAGTAATGCGTAAGACTCGACAAAATTCAAATGAAAGTGTTCAGTTGTTCGCCGAGAGACTATTGCAAATCGCGGAAGATGCCTACAGTAATGACAGACTAAAAGATCCTTTGATACAACAACAGTTAGTAGATATCTTTTGTAACGGGTTGACATTCGACTACCTCAGAATGAAAATTTTGCGAGAAAACCCTAAAGATTTAGAATCCGCAATTCAAATAGCAATGCGAGAACAAAATCTGAGACAGAGGCTAGCGATAAGAGGTTCAAATATGACAGAAATTGTACAAAGTAATGACAACAGACGAACTCTTACAAATGTTGATACTACTCTTCCCTTATTAAAGGATAGAGCAGATAATCTTACCTCAGTAGAAACAAGGCATGTAGAACCAATGGAAATTGACCATGCGCGAAATAGTAGGTGTTTTAAATGCAAACAGACGGGTCATAGGGCTCGTTTTTGTCCTCAAAATAAACCCCAAGTCAGGTCTCAGCCTCAAATGAACAAACGACTCAGTCAAAACAAACCCGTCCATAATATAGAGCAGAAACCCCGTTCACCTGTGGAATGTTGGAATTGTGGTAAAGTAGGTCATATGCGTGCAGATTGTTGGAGCTCGCATATGTATCAAAGAGCGCAGCAAAATCGGGACTGACCATCAAATCGTCAAGGCCGAACATATAAATCTAGCGACCAAGTAAATAGGGGATCGTCTCAAAATTTCAAATCGCGCTCTTATTTTGACAAACAAAAACAGGAAAACTAAGACGTTCTTCCTTCGTTGAAGCCCGAAGATGAAGTTAATTTTACTAACAACCCCAGTAGCTGTTTATTAAAAGTAGGTAAAAATAAATTTAGAGCTTTGGTAGATACAGGTGCAGCCGTATCTCTAATTAGTAAGAAAATGTATGATAATCTATTTCCCCGCCCCAAGTTGTTTAATAATGACATCCCCTCTTTACAAGCAGCAAATGGCAATTCTTTAATTGCGATAGGGTATGTAAATATTTCCTTTAAGATTTCAGGATTAACTTTAGACCACAAACTTTATGTGACAAAGGGACTCAACCGAAACATGACTCTCGGTCGTGATTGGCTCAAGAAAAACAATGTTCGTTTATACTTTGATCTTGGACTCATGCGTATTGATGGCAAAGTATACGCGGAACTTAAAGAAGATTTACACATCTCAACTATTGTAAGAACTCCTAAGAAACTTATTATGAGACCAAACACGGTGACTGTATTCTATGGAAAAATAAATAACAATTTTTCTCTGGAAAAAATGACTTGGTTGAAGTGAACAGCATAGACAATAACTGCATTATGGAAGACCCAGGACTATATTTAAAAGACACCGTTTGTATTGTTCGGAAAGATAAGAAAGTTCCAATGATCTTCGTTAACCAAACTAACAAAAATTATAAAATTCCAAGAGGCTACATAGTAGGACGAATTACCGCATTAAAACAGAAGGAAATATCAGAAATACAGACTACTCAAGACACAAAAGAAGAAATTGATGTACCTAAGAGATTTGAACACTCAATCAAAAGACTTATGAGCAAAAACAATGATTTATTTGCAAAGAAAGACAGTGATCTTGGAGTGACTGATACTGTTAAAATGAAGATAGAAACTGGAGATCACCACCCAATAAAGAACAGACCCTACCGTGTACCCTTAAATAAAAGACAGATAATTGACAAGGCCATACTGGAAATGATGGACGCAAAGATTATTGAGAGATCACAATCACCTTGGTCATTTCCCTTAGTAGTGGTGAAGAAAAAGGACAGATCAGACCGGATGTGCGTTGACTTTAGAAGCTTGAATAAGATAGTGAAACCCGTATCATTCCCGCTACCGTTGATTGATGACATCCTATGTTTACTAGGTAAGGCAAAATATTTCACTGCACTAGACTTAAAGAGTGGATATTGGCAAGTGAAATTAGAAGATTCAAGTAAAGAAAAAACGGCCTTTGCATGTCACAAAGGACTATTTCAATTCAACCGTATGCCATTTGGGTTGAGTAATGCACCAGCAGTTTTTCAGGAGCTGATGAACATAGTTCTTCAAGGACAAGAGGAGTTTGCTATCGCATACCTGGATGACATTCTTATATTCTCAGAGACACCGGAAGATCATCTTCGTCATATTCAAGACGTTTTCAACCGCCTAAGGAAGCATGGACTTAAAATGAAGCTAAAGAAATGTAGTTTCTTCAAGGAACAGACAGAATATCTTGGTTTCATCATTGATGAACATGGCGTTACACCTGATCCAAGAAAGTCGAAGCTATAAGAAAGTTACCAGCGCCCACTACAGTCCGAGAAGTTCGTGGCTTTATAGGTATGTGTAGTTATTACAGGAGATTTATACCGAACTTCTCTAAGATTGCAGAACTATTGATTGAATTAACCAGAAAATATGCAAGGTTCAAATGGACACCATGTTGCCAAAAAGCGTTTGACTTTATTAAAGAAAGTTTAACGGTAGTGCCTTTACTAGCATATCCAGATACTAATAAACCGTACACCCTGTACACCGATGCCAGCGACAATTGTATTGGAGCGTGCCTTACTCAAAAGACAGAGGAGGGAGAAGATAAGCCAATATATTACTTATCCCACAAGCTGAGTAAAGCGCAAGAAAAGTGGTCAACCATAGAAAAGGAGGCATTTGCAATCCATTACGCCCTTCAGAAGTTAGACCATTATTTACACGGTGCTCAGTTTACTATTAGAACAGACCATAAGCCGCTCAAGTATATCTTAGAATCTCCAATGCAAAATAAGAAAATTCAACTATGGGCATTAAGTATTGCAGGATATAACTGTAAAGTAGAGTACATAGAAGGAAGATTTAACTGCTGTGCAGATCTCTTATCCAGATTACCGACAGTCAACCTCGAGTGTGAAGAGGAAGAACAATCAGAGCACGATGAACCAGATGTTAAGGACAATTTCTTTGAAGTGAACGTACTTAACTCCAATGCCTTTTCACCTAAGAGATTGGCCAGATGTGAAGTTAATCAACACGACGAATTGGTCAAACCCTTTATTGATCTACCAGAGGATATCAACATCAAAGAAAGTCAACAACACGACGAGCAGATCAAGAAACTGAAGAATCGGTTAAGTAAAGGAACAGCAACAGCAACCGAAGAAAAGAAGTTTCTGGAAATTGATGGTATAATGTACTATCTTTCAGATGGAGACTCAGAAGGCCCAAAACTTCGCCTGTATGTACCACGTGAGTTAGAACTTTTAGTAGTGCAGCAGTATCATGCCGGACTTGGACATATGGGAGTGGACAAAACATATGACGTAATCAGACAAAAGTACTACATTCCAAATTTGTACAAACAATTATACTCTTATATAGAAGGATGTGTAGTATGCCAAACGAGGAGCAATAAGAAAAATCAACCTCCACTTCAAGAGACAGATATACCACCTTTTCCAATGGCTAAAGTAGGACTTGATCTATCAGGACCATATCTAACATCCTTGTCGGGAAACAAGTACATAGTTTCTTTTATTGACATTTACTCTGGTTGGCCAGAAGCTTTTCCCGTTCCTGATAAGTCAGCTGACAACATAGTACATCTTATCTTAGAAGAAATATATCCAAGATATGGCTGTCCTCTTCAAATCCTCACAGACAACGGAACAGAAAATGTGAATAAGAAAGTGGAAGAAACTTTAAAAGAATTGAATATCAACCATATCAAAACATCTTATTACAGCTCTCAAGGTAATGGTAAAGTAGAACGATTTCATAGAACTCTACATGACGTGATGGCTAAGAAAACAACAGACAACGCTCAAACATGGGATATTCATCTTAATCAGACGTTGGCAGCCATTCGTTTCCATCCTAACGATTCGTCAAAGTTTTCTCCATATTACCTTATGTACAACAGAGATGTCGTATTACCTCTTGATACGTTAATGAAATCTCGAAGGAGATATGCGGGAGAAGATCAACACAAGATCGCCCTTCAAGAACAACATAAAGCTTTCCTGCTAGTACATCGTAATATGAAGGAAGCCAAGAAGAAACAGAAAGCTCAGGCCGATAAGAAAAGCAAAGATGAAAATTTTCAGGTAGGTGATCCTGTCTACCTTAAGAACAACAGGAGACAAAATAAGTTAGATAAAAAGTGGCTACCATATTATCGAATCATTGAGCAGAAAGGACCAGTTAGTTTCGTGGTGAGAGACCAATTGACTGGATTAACCACCAAATGCCATGCACGACAATTAAGACTGGCAGATATTTCGCACTGGCCCCTTTCATCAACTACTGAAGATGGTGGAAGAACTCTAAGAAAAACTAACTATGTGGTGTCACCAGAAGAGGAATCGTCGTCGGAAAATGAAAATATGCAACCAGAACCATTGGAAAGAGCTATACAGTCCAAACAATGGGAAAGAGAAGGATCTTCAGACGAAGAGGATATTCCCCTAGCAGAACTTCAAAGACGTATAAGAGCTAAGAAGATCATGGATGATCAGCAGTATAAACACGAGAATGATCAGACCGTCGATTCAGAATCGGATGAGACCCATGAGTCAAAACAATGTGATGAAAATAGTGGTCAAGACTATGAAATACCCATAGATAACCCCAATGTACCCTTAGATGAAAATATGGAAATAGATGAAATAGTCCCTAAAGTAGGTCGAGGCTTCAAACCAATCCCTAAACCGCGTAAATCAATCCCTAAGCCCTGTAGAGAAAATAGCAAACAAAAGTATGTGTTGGCTATTATGAAGGAACTAACCAAATTAATAAACTAAATAAGTTATATTATTGTATAATGTAGATGTAAATAATCTTGAATAAGCTTAGCTTTGTATATATAGCACGCTTTTTAAAAGATATGACAGGATGACCCCCTGTGACATAAAACATGTATTGAGATTCGCCGACTAGCAAACGCGGAATCAGCACCTCGGTTATTTGTATGTATGTGCGGAGTTAAAGAGATTTAACATAAACTCGAAATACATGAAACATTGACTAAGTAAGAATCTTTTTTTGTAAGTGTGATTTTTGTATGTGATTTCAGATTATTGGTAAAAACAATCAAAATATTACTATCGACATCTTGAATATGGGACAAGGTTGCTCAGGTTTTCATGGTTTAATGTCTTAAGACAAAAGATATTAATTTAAAAGTTTTTCCTATGAATACACTTATGGCGGAATTGCCAGTAATTAATTTGCAATCCTCGTCTTGGATGGGAAGCCCCTGGTTTTATGTGTGTTTAACTTTGGCAGTAATAATAACGATAGGACTTTGTATTGAGAAACGCAAAACTATTAAAAAGTGGGGTGGTATATGCTGTGGTGGTTGCTGGACAGGTTGTCGAAAAAGGGGTAGTGACGGAGATAAGAAAGGTTCTTCCAAAGACACTGTATTTTGTTGTGTGAATCCAGAGAAATGGACCACTAGTGACATTATTGAACTTGAACCAATCCCAAAAACACTAGGATCCAAGAGAAACCCCGACAGAGCGGAAGACTCGAAACTCGCAAATTGACCAGTAACACGGGGACAATTTCGACTAAACTAGCACAACAATTTCTTGGAGAGGAGGAAAATGAAGACTATCCATGGACCAAATACTATAGACCGCACCCAGAGCTGGCACGTAAATACCTGGAAGAGAAGGCCGCGATGTCTACGCAACAGAGGAACGCAGGAGACGCTCCGCGAGAAGTCGCCTCGCCATCCGCGCCGACCCTCTATTCACGGGTGCCGATGATGGATGAATAATTAAGCTACAGCCGCGAAGAAGTTGTGTATTCCTTAAGAAAGGATTGTGAAATTTAGCGAAAATTAAAAAATGTGAAATGTGTTAAAGTAGAAATGTGCGTTATCTTGTGCTAATGTAAATCTTGTATTTGTTGATTCACTCTGGAGAAATTCAGGAAGAAACCGATGGACTCCGAACTTATGACGCTAACCTCGCCCCTAGGAAGGAAGAGATATTTTTGTGAACTTATAAGCATGCACTGACTTTGTATATATATGTGACATCAAGCTTAACCATACTTAGTATTACTTTGATGATGAATTACGATTATATTCAACTATGGTTATTTCATCTTGGTCATTATTATCATACTTTATTCATTATTGTTTTAATGATTGTAATGCGATATAATCAAGCCATATGATTTTATGTACGTGTATAGATCCTGGTTATAGATTTGTTTTTGGAGATGTATGATGTTCCAAGCCGGAGGTGGAAACATGTCACTTGATACTATCTCTTAACATAGATGTTCTGACTGGTATGTCACTAGGAAGTTCGTCTGATCAAGGGTAGATCAAGGACGCTTTCCTATTCCGGGCGCCAGGCATGAGAAATCTCCCTTCGGGATATTTCTTTTGTTTGGGGGACGTATGTAAACAGATAGCCATGCTATGACCTTGAATTGCTAGTATTACATAATGGTCACTATGATATTTATGTGTACCTAGATGCTGCGCACTGAATGGTGTTAATGATAATTGACAGAATGAACTCTGTGACTCTTGTAGCAATGCGTAGTATTCCTAAATGATGTTATGAAACCAGGTGCATAATACGGGCATAATAATATCCAAATTGAGAGTTTAACAACATGTGACATATTTGGCGATTCTGTGTCTGCAACGATAGCTCTAGTACTCTATATTGAGTCATGTATTGTGTATTCTATATATTAACCTTTGTAACCTTTTATGCCATGTATGAATGAACGTATTATGAGTAAGTGATGCCTCATACTAGGTGGGGGACTCCGAGACCCAGGACTCGGAGACTCAAATCCTGCATCCAGACTCTCTGATTGGCAGTTTTGACGGGTTTGTTACTTTATTTAGGAATAAACTATTAATCTTAATTTTGAACACTAAATGTTCACTCATGATCGCCGTAAATGGGCCGAACTAGTCAGAACTGTCCATCATAAGTAAAATGTTATATATACCCATGTAAAAATGATGTTGAACAGATTTAATTAGATCCCGCATATAGATAGAGAGATAACGCTTATAGAGATAGATTCTGAGACTCCTGATTTGGGCTGCTCTTAGCTGATGTAATTGTAACTATACGATCACGCTTAATAAAACCGCTTGAGAAAGAAATACTGGACTTGTCATTTTGAGCTGACCCTCAATTGGATCCGTAAGACAGAAGGCTTATACACGGGGAGCATCATTTGAACAAACTTGAATCTATGCTATCTGAGGATACTTCCACAAAAGTTTAATTTTGAAACTTGAATCTATACTACCTGAGAATGCTTCAATACAATTGTCAGGTTTCCTGGTTTTATCGTTATTGAGAAGAAGATTTTTTTTAAAATACTAGCAAATTTTTAATAATTCTACATATTGTAAATTATCTCCCCTTCATTTGAACAAACTTGAATTCATTTCACCAAGTGATGCTTTATGTAAAGTTAAGTTGAAATCGCCCAAGTGTTTCTTCAAAAGAAGATGAAAATATGAAGTTTACAACAACGACAACGCCAACAACAACACCAACGACGACAGGCAACGGACAAATTTTGATCAGAAAAGCTCACTTGAGCTTATTGCTCAGATGAGCTAAAAAGCTGTATGAATTAAGTGTGCATTATAAATGAAAATGCAAATATTATAAAAGATTGACTATTAAAGGCTTGCAGGTCTCTTTTTATCAAAATTTTACAATTTTTGGCACCTGAAACTAAGGTATCTAGTAGATGATCTAAAACTTTTCTGACACTTTTACCCCCTCCCCATTATTTTTATGAATGTTTTTCAAACATCAAAAAATAAAAAAAGTGGGGTAACAGTCAGAGGATTCTCAAAATAGGGTTTACACTTCCAAAGGAAGTTTTAAAATGCAAACATGAGATACTGCCGTGTCAACTAAAGGGCTATGGTACTCAGGTGACTGTCAAGGCCTGAGGGCCTCTTACTATTCATGTTCACATTACATTCATATTTCTTCATTTTTTCAATCCCCCTTTTATCTGTGTTATTTAACTAATTATCATAAAAACATTTAACCAATTGACAAGTTCTGTTTTTGCAGTAGTTTTACAGTAAAACTGGTTTAGGACGAACACGGATATATGTAAGTTTTTTGAGTTCTCGGAATTTTTTTTAAAAAAATAATCTTTGCAAAATCAGATATAACGAATTTACGGATATAGCGAACTGATTTTAAGTCCCGTAGAGGTGATTAATACCGAAATTTAACAATCTTTGCAAAATGTTACGGTTATAGCAAATTCGGATATAACGAATTTACGGATATAGCGAACTGATTTAAGTCCCGTAGAGATGATTAATACCGAAATTCAACACTTCTACAGCGAATTTCTTAACAGTTAAAACTGTTTTCACTACTATTTAACATAATAGTTTGGATGAATTTATTTTTACATAAGTTTTTCAATTTACAATCCAATCATTAAAGGTGTTAAAAGAACGTTTTAAGCCTCAATAAACAAAAACTACAGTCTGGTGAAATAAAACATGTATATAATGAATTCGCTATAGTTATTATTACAGTACTAGTTCGTTATACGGATATAACAACTACGGATATAACGAGGTAAATCCACTGGTCCCTTGGACTTCACTATAACCGAGTTTTACTGTATTTTGAATTTTCCATTTCCCCTTACTATATTTTGACTCTTTTCACCTGTTAACTGGTTCAGGCAAAATGGGAACACACCAAGAAGACAAGCAAGACAAGCAAGAACGCTACCGAAACCGATTGAAACCATAGATGAAGTTTGTCCGTGTCTGACACAGTGACACGAGCTTTATCAGACATCAGACATTGGACCGCTGGGTGACAAACACGGTCGGTAGGGATGACACGTCATTTGTCACTTCTATGCTGGACCGTGTGTCCTCTTTACGTAACGTCACAGTGATTTGCGGCAAAATCAACTTTGGAATCTTTTGGGGCGCTTCTTCAACCTCTTTCTCTTTCTCCGGTTATTCCATCCTTGTCTTATGAACTTTCTCGAGGAGTTACGGGTTCTTCTTCTTTCTATCGAACACCTCCACCCTTTCCCTTATTTTTTTATTTTGGATGAAATAACTTAAACAGCAAAATAGAAAAAAAGAAAGTGGCCTCTAATGTAAAAAGATTTCATTAAATGAACTAGAATCAAAACACCGTGGTACATGTGTTAAGTCATTATTGTGAAGACAAACTAGGAGTCATTAAGTTTGAATGGCTATCAAACATTTTATTGAAGATCGATGTATTTTTAGTACAAATAAAATTGTATGCAGGCTAGTACGCATAGATACCAGACTATAAAAAGTGAATAGTTACAGTAGTTTTGATCAGACGAAACTACAAAATTAATCAAGAAAACCTTTCGTTTGATGATTTTTTTTTTATGTCACAATGAGAAAATGATGTTGCTTGTTTTAAAACTAGACTGCATTTAACGATTATTGGCTGGGTTTTTTTGTATTGTAGATAAGGTATACCTTCTGTCGATCATATCCAGAAAATTTTGAGAAAGCGAGGGGGGAACTTCTGATTTTCATATTCCAAAAATTCTTGTAACTCAAATTGCTCTGACAGGAAAGAAGAGTCTAGAAAACAGGCTACAGTCATCCTCTAAATTTGCTCACTATGTCTTTGAAGAATCAGCTCTTTGTTTTTAACTTTAGAAAAACTGAATCACTTAATTTTTCAAGCATAGCCATTGCACAAGCCCATGAGCAGAACACTGCAATTGTAAAAGGTGATGATAGTGCGATATTGCTAACTGTCAAAGAATCTAGAGGGCAGGTAACTGGAAACACTAGACTTGGAAATCTTTTCTTCGGTGTATCGCGAAAAACACTGAACTATTGGGTTTTAGCAAACAAAATCGTATCTGCAATTATAACGACAGTGACTACTATAGTTGTAACAAAGAAAAAAATGTTGTCAGTAATAGAGCTATAGATATAGACTTTGTATCATTTTGAAACCATGAAGAAGCTGACACTTGTATGTTTCTACATAGAAAACATGCAGCCTTGGGTAGTATCAATTCAAGTTCGGATACAGATTGTTGTTGTTATTGGTGTGGGTGTTGATCAAAAGCACTTTAATTCTTTCTTGCATTCACGGATTGTGATACATAATCCATATTTGATAGGACAGGTAAAATGACAGCATGGCAGGCTGAAATGTGTTTGAGAGCTTTACAGAGGTATTCAGATTCTTAAGTTCTCCTTGTGACAGTGTGACAGAACATATAATCAATTTGTACACGTCATGGTCGTTCGGTCCAGCCGCCACGTGCCTTGACCTCTTTGCTCGTAAACAGCGTCCGTACAATGGCATCCCTCGTTCCCTCAAGAGCTGCTCTTGTAGAACGTATAGAGAGCTGTATTGCAAGCTAAAAATACATTGGGTCAGTCACAATACAAGTGACAAAACTTACCATCCCCTTCCAGATGGGGTTGGGATAAAGATTATGGTTTTCGGATTTCACACTGGACATCCTTACCACCAAAGGTGGCTTCATGTTAAGAACTACTTAAATGTTGATGAAATATGAGTTGTTCTGGGGAATGCAAATGTTTCCAGTCCGAATTATCTTGCACTGCTCTTTGCAGTGCAGCTGCTCAGACGATTAGATCATGTACATTCAAAAATGAGATGCAGCATGTTTTAAACGCATGCGCAGAGTGTTCATATATGAAATGAACATGAAATTATATCATACAACAAATTCTTTTTCATAATTTCACAGAAAATAAAAACATTACCCAGAAATATTTAAAATATCATGAAAACATTATGAAAAAAGACGCCATTTTGAAATAAGAGGCGGCCATCTTGAAAATGACTAAAACTTGAATGGCCAACGATATTTTTCAATCAAGTAATGATCAAGGAACCTTCATGCAAAATTTGGTGCTTGTCTCCACAAGTGAAATATTTCATCCACTATCCGCTACACTACTAGTAGCTGACAAGATTAAGTGAGATATCTGAGGAAACAGTTGTTGATAATTTTAACTTATGTTTATAGCTACTTGAGTTATATATAGAAAATTGTCTAAAAATATTGATATTTGTTAAGAAATGCACTAGTAACTGACAAGATTAAGTTAGATATTTGAGCATTTTTATTTAATGTATTATCACGTGTAGTCTACATGTACAGCCTCATGAGTCAAATATACAAAGCAGATCTAAAAAAAAAAAAATAAGACAAAAGAAAAATATATATGAAAAAAGGAAAAATAAGTATATTTGTATGGAGACAAGAAGCTGATGAGAATACAAGAGATATCTGGGTAATTGTATTGTATTATCACGTGGATGCCTTTAAAAAAGCTTTATATTAACAACACTAGTTGATATCTTTATACTTTATCAAATGAACAAATTTAAAAGTAAAAAAAAATTGTAAAGAGGTACAGGTAACTAGTTACTAGTAGCCAGTTTTTATTTCGTTTCGTAGCCAGTTTTTAGTAGCTGACTTTTCTTACTTCTAAGAGACAGTAAGTATTGAAAAGTTACTAGAAGCTAACTTACCCTAACTAAAAAAAAACCTATGTGAATAGAATGAATATTTGAATTGTAGGACATCATGTGTCAGAAAATGACCAAATTGACAGCGTTCCGATTTTTTATGTACATGGATGCATGTTGATCATGACAATTTGCAAATGTTAAAATTATTAATTGTCAACAATTTGACAATATATTTATATCATATATCATAAAAATGACTGCTTTTATTTAATGTGTTAACAAAAAAGCATGCATTCTACATAAAGGTTAGGAATAATGTTTTGTTTTGGTTTTGGTGTTTTTTGTTTTTTTTTTTTAGATTTTATAGATTACTGAGGTTTAAACTACTTGTTTGGCTTGCAAAAGTTTCATGAAAAATGTTTCCCTAAAAATGGCAAATATCAAAAAAATATATTTCTGAAAAACTGCAATATATTTTTGTACATAAAAAAAATGTAAACCAATAAAATATATTCTTATGAAAGACTTTATTTTCAAAGATATAAAAATCACAAAATACAGCAATTATAGTTCACCATATTTAAAATAGTTATGTAGTAAAAATTAAAGGTATGGTTGAACGTTTGTGTAAAATATCAGCTCAAATAACGTTACGTCCGCCATGTTGCCGTATAAATTTTGACGCCTGCCATGTATAGAAATTTATCAGGCAACCACGTGACGCCATTCATCCAATGACGTCGAGACATTCTAGTCCGAGGCAAAACAAAATCTATAAAGAATTTTATTTATTTTTTTGTGTTGTGTTGTGAGTGTTATGTATAAAACTTTTATCTTTAACCCCTCCTGATACCAATATTACAACACGCTTTGAAAAATTACCGTTTAAAAGTGCGTTAAATTGTGGACCAATTCAATTCACTTTCAAAACATGTTGTCAAAGTGCGTTAATTTAATCAATATTAATGACTTAGATATATATTGTTTTTGTCCATTCTAAATAGTTAAAACCTTCAAATAGGCTGAATATTTTCATAAGATCTCAAGCAAATCTCTTTTTTCAAACAAAATTTTGCTTCACTTTCTGAACTGACTTGTACATTTCTCAAATGACTGATTTTTAGAAACTTATGAGAACTTATAAGAAAATATGTTAAACTAAAAATTCGTTTACATGAAGGATGTAAATTCTTGGAGGAGGGTTACCCACAAATCCCACGAAAATTGAGCCACAACGAATTGTAATGATTCCACAGTATTTTGCTTCTGGTTGTACATAACAACCAAAACGACTAACTTTGATTTATATTTGCAAATATTCCCTCAGTTTTCTGCACGTGTTACTCTGATATATGGTACCATTTATTTACGTATATCATCCAAAGTTCTGCTCTCTTCTGTATTGTCTAGACAGCAAAAATGCAATTTGTATATCTTGTGTTTGATGTTCTCTGCAAGCTTTCTTCATTTATGGATTTCCCTTGCACTAATAAATGTATACTCATTTTTTTATCGGTGCAAGAATGAAATGGTGATAATGAGCTGGCAATGTATGTTGCTGAATTGCAGTCAACCTTTTGATATCTACCTAATAGTAACCATTTATGGTCATTTTTATAACAAGCTGTTAAATTCTGTGGCTAAAAAATCTTCAGATAACATTAAATGTTTCCTGTACTGCTTCTCTAACCAAAGGCAAGATGAAAGGCTGAAGTAAAAGCTGGGTTTTATTCATTACGTAATCACAAGGTCTGATTTCCACATCATAATCAACTTTTAACATTTGAAAGCTTTTGTCTATATCATAGTCTATAGGAGAAATATGCATGTAATTATAAAATTTTGATTATCTGCTTTTTGCATATTAACTCTTCGTTAAAACTCATCTACCTTTACATCAACCATATTTGTTCTAAAAGAAGTTAAATCCATTTAATTGTCTGTAAAACACGCAAAATACATTTTACTTAAGTTTTTACTTTGTGTTAAACCATCTCGTCCTTTCGTTTAATAACACAAGATAACCTTGCTATCAGAGAGGTAGCATGATGCCTAGAATGGGATGTTATACTGCCTATTCTTAGTGATAACGATGCGATTTTAAATTTTTTAATAAACCGAGTTGAGTTCCATTAATAATACCTTGTCCACATCTTGATGAAAGTTTGGATATGCCATATACAAAACGCAACACATATTTGTCACTGAGTAACACGAGTTATGTATTTTTCTGCCATATCGCCACCATCAAATCCCGCATGAATCACAAAATAAAGCTTTTCGTTGTTTCAATAACAAATTGTTTATATTGCAATTATCTAACATACATGTTCTTTTAGAAATAAAATGTGAAAATAATTGAAATAAAAAATACAGCAACACTAGAGGAAACAAAGACATAAATGTTTTGATAAAATGAAGGGGTATCCAGAGAAAATAAATCTATTTTTAAAAAATCAATGTAGTTCATAAGTACGTTAATACTGAGTAGTTGAATAATGTGGAGACAAATTTGAATACATTAAATTTGATTGGCTGTAAATATCTTATATGAGGTTGATGTGTTTTGATTAATTTATAAAAGGTATACATGATTTAAATACGAGATCGTCTTCCAAGGTTACCTTAATAATTGTTGCCAATAATATAACTATGTTGAAATTTGAAAAAGAGGCAGCAATTTTTCTTATTTGAACATATAAACGCTGTCTATGGAAGTTATCAGATGTCAGATTTAATAAATAGATACTAAGCCAGTAAACTGAAAATATAAAGCACTAAAATGGCAAACGACAAGAACAATTGATACTGTCTGTTGATATTGTACATGGACTGCATACAATGTGGCACTAAATCAAAAGTCCGAACGAAAAATACAAAACAGGAGCCGAGCAAACGCAAACACAAACGCATACAAATATCAAAGGTAGGATCAGGTGCCATGGAATAGTCAGCTTCTCTGTTGACAGGTCACATCCGCTGGCTGCTCTTTGTCGTGATCGGGGAAACGGAAACTCCGCAAACATTTCGGTAATTAATAATGGCCTAACAATACGTATGAAAACCGTCAGTCAGCACTCGACTAGGCAGAAAGAAGATTGTATATCTGACAATGTCGATGTATCGACCATAAAACTTACGTACGAAATGGTGACTTCAATCAAGACTATATGCATATAGCATATCTGTCAAATTTTGTTAAATAAAAATATTAAGAGTGCATTTCCAATAACATTTTAAGATTCCAGCGTATCTAGGGTTTGCTATGAACGATTTCTTACACGATCAAAAACCTTTCGACAATATATATGTTGTGTAAACAGAAATAAAACACTTTATTGGCAACCGTTCGATCAGGGTCATAGTTTTCTTACTCTTCATACTATCATAAAACTGTCACTTTTTCCATTTTTAGAGGAAGAGAAGGATTTAAATTGTAAATCCAAAAAACCTTTAATTCTATATCTGTAGATCCAATAAACATCCATTTTTAAAAGGTACTGATAAGCATTTCTTGCATTTATTTATTTAATCAACTCAAACTGTATTACATAGTTTTTAAGGACGCGCAAATGTCGCGATGATGGAAGACAAGGTTCGTATATGTTGTTTACTTCTAATTCAAAAATCAATTTGACACCATTAGAATTTAATAATGAATACGTGTGATTTATCTTATATTATATTGAGTTATAATTATATAAAACCCATTAAGTGCAGATCAATTTTAATTTTATATTTGAACTATGAAAATAAGAGATATTTGTAGAAAATATTTTTAATTTTTTAATTTGTAGTATTTATAAGAGATATCACTTATTGAGTAGAATATTGAAACCTGAATTCACAAGTATCGTATTTAAATATGATACATATATATGAATTTGATTACCACTCTACTAATACATGAAC
Source organism: Magallana angulata (assembly GCF_025612915.1). Taxonomy (NCBI): domain Eukaryota; kingdom Metazoa; phylum Mollusca; class Bivalvia; order Ostreida; family Ostreidae; genus Magallana; species Magallana angulata. The sequence continues at coordinate 55,663,805 of NC_069118.1, forward strand.
CCAATATTTACAAAACTTCACAATGAACATTACTTAATTGTTCTATTTAAAAGAAAAAAGAAACATTTATAAGGAAATAGAATTAATGTGGACCTGTATATTTCAGGGATATATTTTATTAACCCCCCTGTCTATGAGAAATAAATAAGGCATGCATTTATATTGCACACATTATCAAAAGGGCATAATCAAGATTTTATAGAAAAAACCCAATAAAATTAGATTAACCATGAACTATATATCATTTTACATCTAAAGTATACGGCCATAGATTATATATCTATGTAACCGGACATTCGTAGACAGCCGTTTTATTCGACAGATTTATTAAAACTTTTTTAAGCATTGACCTATAAACAAAGTAAAAATACATTAGACAAAATGCAGCCTTGTACGTGCGTTCAATATGTTTGGCTTCTATATTCTGTTGACAAAAAGCAACCGTTACACCAGTATTTATTTATTAGATAAAAACATGTTTTGTAACAATTTAATATTTGACCTACAAACAAGTTTTAGAAATTACTATCGTAAGTTTTATCACAAAAATATGATAAAGTATAATCTTTGCATCAAACAATTAGGTGCTCTTATCACCATCATGGTAGTAAATAAATACATAAGTAAATATGTTTTGAAGATACCAAAAGATGCAGCTGATATACGCTGGATTGGTTGACAACGTTGAAAATGAAGTACTGCCATATTACACTAAGTTTAACCGGTTACTTATACTAAAAGAAAATCAAATTTATTTGATAATAAGTTGAACCAATGAAATTAAAACTAACGATAAGCAACTAAACTTCAGATGAGTAATATTAGTATGAGTAATAAGGATGTACTGTACAAAAACGAAATAGAAAAATCCAAAAACGAATAAATACATATGAGATGAAAAGAAATAAATCTGTTCTACCGTATTCAGAACGAAGAAAATACTCAATGTGTATAACCTATTATATGAATATTTTATTATCGATTTTCTTATGCCATCGCTTGTGTCTTCATAAAAGCAATATCAGGAAAAGGCTAAATATTACTTTTTGAATAGTTAGAATAGCTAGAACTTGCTAGAATATTGGTTGATAAAAAGGGAACTATCAGGCATGTACATGGAAAAAGCTCATATGTTTTCTCACACTGTTTGTACCACAACTTTGTTTCAAAGGAGTTTGGCTTGAGTATTCTGAATTTTGTGAACATTTTATTAGCTACCCGTTACCCGTTACCTGTTCTCTTTTTTCTAATTTGTAGTCATTTACTGCCTGTTTATAAATGTTTTAACATTTCAATTAATATGATTGCTACTCGCTAAAATTTACATGACTTTGTATTACAAATGTGTATTTTAGTAATGCTTTTTTGTCGTTATTATCTGATAAAGATAATGCGCAAGCTTGCTTTGTGTTCTCGTCATAATAATTAATGATTAAACATATTCTAATAAGTTTTCTCGCCATGTCCCAAATAATACACTTTTGGTACTTTACTCAATAACTGCTCTATCTTGCCCAGACAGTTATATTGCCCTCTTGGAAACACTTATATTTCTCATGATTTAGTGAAATTAGTGAAATTGCCATATAACCCTAGCCTGCGATTTTTCTGCATATCGATTACGTCAGGTGACACTACTGAATTCAAAATCCACTGATATTCCCAAAATTTGACTGACATTGTCTGACATCTACTCTATATTGATTTTACCTCACTGTACATTTCTACTGAACAGCACTATGCCCTAGTGTGGGCCACTGTACAGTCCTAGCGACTTCTACATTTAGACCAATTACAGTTTTAAAAATGAAATGAAAAAATGTAACTTTTATAAGTATATCATATGAATAAAGCTTCAATGCTTTCTAATCATTTTGTCATTTTATATAACGTAAACTTACCTTTTCATCATATTTTTGACTGCCAGAACTTTTTGGTTTTCTTTAATTACCTACAATACACCAGGGTGACCAAATCAAAAGAGCGGGTGATAAAATATACCAATTTTTCGATTAGCACATTCCATACATTGACAGTCCAATTGATACTGTACATGTATAATCAGTTTTTACTCAGACTTAAACGTATCTATATTTCCACATACACCCACAAATGATACCTGAAATATTAATTATTAACGTTTTTATTTAAAAATCGTGTAATCAAGCATTGAATCATTATTTTTTAAAGATGTATTCTCATACCTGCAATGGTGTGTGCATACATATTGCATAACAGGCTCACTAGCCAGTAATGAAATTTCGATTGCACACAAATTAATGTAATTATGAGATAACATCCTCGAAAAAAGTATAGTTTAAAACTTACATAAATTTTTAATCTTTAATCCATTCCTGCAATCATGATTTTAATTCAAAATTTCTGCGAATAAATTAATGCGCAATTCACGAAAGAGCCATTGGGAAAGCCAATTATGTTGACAAAATAGTGCACAAAGCTAATGATTTTAATTACACAATGTTATTTTGAATTCTGTTAATCAATGAAATAAAAATATAACCCCCAGTATAATTAAAATAATGTTTTAATTTTTGATTATGACAACGGACATAAGAAGAAATATACCTAATTTCATCATACGGAAGGTTTCACGAATATCATAAATCATCGCCTACTAGTATTAAGGTCATTGAAACTTATTCAGTTGAACATGTAAACAAACTGATTCGTCACCATGTCCCTTTAACTGTTAAGAAATGTTTACATCAGTGAAATGTTTATGAACGTTAGTGAGATATTAGGTCGTGTTCCGGTTTGTCAAGAGGTTTTTCGAGAAATCATGAAGAAAAAATACACATGCCCTCCAGATTTTGTAATTTGTTTTTCGTGTTGTGCGTTATTATCACAAAAATAAATTATTTTTATTTATGAGGGGATGAAAAGTAAATGTAAATATATAATCAGACATGAGATCACAAGATGTGATACCAGTATCCGACATTGGACACATAAATGCTCTACCGACAATTGTTACACTACCATTCATCACAAACTTATGTGGGTTTTAACGGATGACTGATTAAGTAAATATAGAATAAACTATTGAGACTTTAGATCCAGGATACAATGATTAATCTTCAATTACTTGGTATTTAAATAATCAAGCAGTGTTTGACATAATAAGAATATTCCTGGAGACAACTCCACATACTTTGAAATAGGAGCAAACATCTCTATGCGTATGGTTCTAGAAGTTATATAAAACAAATCGGTTTAATTGAATCGCAGAAATTCAAAAAACCCAGAACTAAATATAAAACCTTTAAAATGTTTTAATAGCAACAACAAATTCAAGTCACAGAAAATAGGATTTAGGGTTGTTGGTTTTGGGGTTTTTTGGGGGGTAAATGCTGCATAATATTTTCTCATAGTAGCCATGAAATGTAAACAGGTATTTGATCTGTATTTTGTTTAAATCATGTTAGTAAATGAAAAAGTAATAACATTTGTATCATTTGTATGTTTTGAAACGACCCCTATTATATTCATGTGTATGATGTCATCAATTTATGTGAAGGAACACACAATTAAAGAAGCATGGAACCGACGCCATCGTTATGTTTTATTAAAGCCTTATAGGACCCTCTTGACTTTAACACAACATTAACTTTAATTATATCTTGTCTAGGTTAGGTTTGTACATCGGGCGATGACAGAGGTGCAAGTAAAGGTTGCGTTTAATACCCCTTGGTGAGAGAATGCAAAATACAATGATGATAATTTAATTCATTAAGCATAAAACATTTTCAAATGATTAATGCATTAGGCAAGAAAATAAAGAATACAATATGCTCTCATTCAAATTATATACCTGCGCCTTCTTTCTACTATTATTTCAGTATACAAATAACGTTGTCTATGCATTTCATGACGGCATGACGTTATTGGTTAGCTGGAGAGTTATAAACAAAACTATATTCAGATAACTATAAAAAATCAAAGAGCTGAAGAACTGACGGGAGTTGATTTTGTCGATGTTTATTTATTTTAAAATCAATGATATGTTATTTTGCATGACAAGTACATGTATACGTAGTTTCTAATTTGAATAACGCATATTTTTATAATATGAATTTAAAAACTTTTTCGACTAGAATGTCGAGAAACCTCCATATGAATCATGTTAAATAATATTTTTTTTTTTTTTAATTATGCTTTATTTCACTTCAACAACAATACCCATTTACAAAAGCCAGATATCCCGGGTATTAGGAAAATTGGCATCATTATAATAATAATGAGAATAACAGAACAAAAGTAATTTATAACAGGTTTGTCAAACGCTATACCATATTTTAAAACAAATTCAGGTTTGAAAAATCTAGCATGATTTCCATATCCTTAAATAAAGAATTTTTAACAAATTGTTTTAATTCTTAACTATCTTGACACTCGTTTTTTATTCTACATCCCATTTTGAATTTGTATATCTTAAAAGCTATATAAGATATAATTGTATTATAAAACAATACTTTTGGGTTAGTTTCAACATAAAAACCAACTACAACATGTTTCCATTTAACAGTAAAATTTAAAGCATTGTTCAAATTATGCCATATCTGTTTGACATTATCACAATCAAAAATAAGATGTTTAATATCTTCATTTGAGATGTCACAATAGTCACATTTTGCATTTTGTCTTATTTTACATTTTTGCAAAAAAGAATTGGTACATAAGATATTGTTAAGCAGGTTGTAATTGAATTCACTTAAACGCTTGTCATACATGTTCTTTATCTTATTTGCATAGATGCTTGGCCAATACTCTTTATTTACACAATAATTTCTGCTTAAATAAGATTGATGGCAAGGAGGTTTAAACTTTCTTGACAACATATTTTCGTAGTAAAAATTACATTTTTTCTCTAAGATACAATGAACACCGTTATGAAAATTGAATGTATTTACAAAGTCTGTTCTAGTAAAAACACAGCATTTCATATCAAACAAAATACTCTTGTTCTTAATTACATTTCGAATTATATTATATTCACACAACCAATTGGATTTATTTGACAGGATATCTGAAAATTCCTGTTATGATTTAAACACACCATTTTCATTAAATACATCTTTTACATACAAAATATTACTCGCTATCCAATTCTGAAAACATAATGTTTTGCCCTTGTATTGAAACAAATTGTTATTCCACAATGGCTGCCGTGCAAACTTGATGTCTGATAAATTAGATACATCCATTGTCTTTTTACATTCATTAAAGTAACTAAATATTTCTTTATAAAAAATGGGCAATTTAGATATTATTGTAAAATTTTCGGTTTTTGTTTCAGACAGTGTGAGCATATAATTCAAATCTATGTTCATTACATTCAAGTAGCTGTTTACAATGTTATTAATGACATTGGATTCATCAATCAATCGTTTAACCCATGATGCCTTAATAGCCTTTAGTTTTAGCTCTATATCTACTAAACCTAAACCACCATTTCCTTGTTTTCCTATTACTGTTTCTCTCTTAATTCTATCACGTTTATTCCATATAAAGTTAAAAATACTATTTTTCATTTTTTCCATTAAATCGTTTTCTGGAATAGGTAAGATTGAACCAACATATATTAATTTTGATACGGCTAAGGAGTTAACAACACATGTTTTTCCAAAAATCGTTAACTTTCTTTTCTTCCATGATTCAAATAATTTCTCCATATCTTCATAGATTTTTAACCAATTAAAATTATAACATTGTTCTTTGTTATGACCAATAAAGATACCTAAACAACGAACAGCATTGTTGGTAACACTAATATCACAAACTTCTGTGTACCTGTCTTTGAGATTCCCTAAAAGTATGCACTGCGTTTTTTTTCTTATTAATTTTTGATCCAGCATGATTGCAAAAATTGTCAACAGTTTTGATTGCCTTTTCTAGTGACTTTATATTTCTCAAAGCTAGAGTTACATCATCTGCGTGTTGTAAATTTTTTATTTCTGTGGATGAGTTATTAAGTTGAATTAATTTGATTATTGTTTTTTAGTTTCAACGATAATATTTCTGCTACGAATAAATACAACAAAGCTGAAATAGGACAACCCTGTCTTATTCCTCTAGACATCGAGCAAGTTTTCGAAACCCAACCATTATTTTTAATTCTAAAGATTGGATTTGTGTACAAAATGTTTACCCAGGTAATAAAATTATCCCCAAAATTAAATTTTTTAAGAACGTGAAATAAGAAATTCCATTCCACCGAATCGAACGCTTTTTCAAAATCTATAAATAAAAGAATACCATCATTTGCATGTTCCATGCAATATTCATAAATATCTAAGACAACTCTAGCATTTATTCCAATAAATCGCCCTTTGATGAATGCTGATTGCTCTTTACTAATTAATTTATCAATAACTTTTTGTAATCGTCTTGCAAATATGAAGGCAATAATATTATAATCTGTATTTGTCAAACTTAACGGTCTATAGTTTTTTAAATCGGTTTTAACTCCTTTCTTGAATAAAAGGGTAATAAGGGATAGGCGTTGTGAAAAGGACATTTCCTGATTATCAAATACGGATAATAATACTTCATAAAATAAGGGGCCAATATGACTCCAAAAACATTTATAAAACTCGCATGGTATTCCATCTAAACCTGGAGACTTGTTATTTTTCATGTTAAAAACCGCTTCTTTACATTCGTCTATTGATGGTAATGTATCAAGATTTTGTTTTTCATTTTCATCTAGTGTTGGGCAATGTATATCATTTAAATAATTTGATATGTAATTGTCTTCGATTGACGTACTTTTATAAAGTTTTTCATAAAAATTACATATTTCGTTCAAGATTTCAGAGTTGGAAGAAAACGTCCCGTTATCATTATTTATTTCATATATTGTATTGTTTATCTGATTTTTCTTTTCCATACTGAGGAAAAAATTTGTATTTCTTTCACCTTGTCCTATCCACTGAGCTTTCGACCTAATTTGTGCACCTTTTGCTATTTGATTGTACATATCATCTAATTCTTTTTCAAGAGTTCTTTTTTCATTCATGTTAATTAGGGCACTTGGAAGATTTTCAATTTCTTCAATTTTATCTTCAGTAAGCTTAATCCTTAGTTTTATATTATTTTTTGATTGTTTAGCGTAATTTATTGAAAAGTCTCGGATTTTTACTTTAAAAAGTTCCCATCTTGAGATTGAATCTAATGATTTATCTAAATCCTTAAATATATCAATAATTCCTTTTTTGTATTCATCGTGTTCAATTTGAGAAATGTTTAATTTCCAATACCCAGAACCACGTTCTAATTTGTTAAGATCAACACAAGCTTTTAGATATCTATGGTCGCTCATTCTCGTGTTTTTGTTATGTGTACCTGGAATGCGTCTGATAATCATATTTTTCGTCAAATCTAAAATTTCGTTACTAACAAATATGTAATCTATTCTGTTCTTAGGGCAGTTATCTGCATCGCACCACATAAAACCATTTTTATCAGGATATCTATGTTTCCAAATATCAACAAGATCTAATTTATGTAAGATTTCAGATAAGCGTTTCTGTGATTTATCATTTTTCTTTTCAAAACTACAATTAAAATCACCACACAAAAACACTAAATAATATTTAAAGATAAAATTAATTCACTCAAACTATGTATCAGTGGTAGAAATATTTCTCGAAAATTGTATGGATCCAAGCAATATTGAACTCTAGTCTCGTTCAACCAAACGCTCGGCTGACACCGTAAATCTCCGACAAGGGTTTACGGAGACAGCCGAGCGTCGAGTTTAACGAGACTATATTGAACTCTGGCGTAGGAATACATACGACTACAAAAAATATTTAAATTGTTCGTACCATTTAAAATCTGACTATTTTTAAGGTATTTGAAAATAATATTCCTTGAAAAACAATGCTTCAGCATACATTACATCGAATTCATCAATTATTTTCAAGAACTAAGTCTTGTCAGGAGCAATGATTTGTGCTGAGGTCCAAACACTGTTTCACTTTCGGTTTGTCCGAATGACTACATAGGAGAGTTGATTAAAAATCAACTCCCAAATACAATTTAAATCTTATAATGAGGCATTTAATTCATTATCTTTGATTTTTTTAGCAGAACAAATCAAGTTATCTAAGCATGGACACCCATCGAAACTGGGCCCAGGATGTGTTACGCTGTCAAATTTGTAAGACCCCGGGCCCTTCTATGTACTGTGATATTTGTCACATACATCTGTGTAAAACCTGTGTGGGGGAACATATCTCTGATGAATCCCAAAAGCACGAAGTGGTGTCATTTGAAAAGAGGGGATCTACTTCTAAATGCCCCAAACATTCCTCAAACATAAGTGTTCTTTACTGTGAACAATGTGACATTCTTATTTGTACAAAATGTGCTTCCTGTGAAAATCACCGAGGGCATACATTTATTGAACTTATCAAAATTGTCGACGGTAAAAAGAATATCATTCAAAAAGATTTAGAAGAACTAGAAAAGTCCATTTTTCCTAAATACCAAGAGATTGCGTCTAAGATTCAAGCTAGAAAACCAGATCTGAATAAGAAACTGAAATCAGATGTTGATGAAATGGACATAAAAAACCTGGCTGTCCTAAACGAACAGGAAAATGAAATCACACGCATCAATTCTAAAATCACACAAAGCATTGCTGATCTTAATAAGTTACTTAACTCCAATGATGTCAGACGTGTAACTGCCTACAAATCGAGGAATGCAGAATTCATAGGATTGCTTCCTAAACTTACGATTTCTTTACCACATTTCACTCTTCAAAATATAAACAAAAATCAGCTTTGTCAACAACTTGGTTCTTTATCAGTGTTATATATCGGTGCTGAGTCCTCTTTCCTGGGAAGACTGCTCAGTGATGAACCTCGGATCACCAGATATATAAAAACTGAGTTTGGAGAAAACAAATTACGCAGTGTGTCCTGTCTGAGTGATGAAATTTGGACGTGTGGTGAGGACAAAATGATAAGAATTTACAACCTCCGGGGGGAACCAGTGAAGTCAGTCCAAACAAAGTCAGGCAACTGGCCATCAGACATAGCAGTGACAAAGGGTGGTAATCTAGTTTATACCGATTGCAATGATAGATCCGTGAATATATTTCTCAATACACAGATAGAGACAGTTATCAGGCTACAGTCGTGGATTCCTTGTAATGTCTGTAGTACCTCCTCTGGTGACCTCCTGGTTGTCATGGACCATGATGATGATACACAAACAAAAGTTGTGCGTTACTCTGGCTTCACAGAGAAACAAAGTATTCAGTACGATGACAAAGGACAACTTCTCTTTTCATCTGGTGGACAAAAATACATCAGTGAGAACAGGAACCTAGATATTTGTGTGTCAGACTATGTCGCCCGTGCAGTAGTGGTGGTCAATCAGGCCGGGAAACTCCGGTTTACCTACACTGGTCCTCCCTGTACTACCGAGGGATCATTTAGTCCAGTCGGCATCACAACAGACAGCCAAAGTAGAATTCTAACATCGGATTTTGAAAAACATCGTATCCACATCCTTGATCAGGACGGAGAGTTCCTCCGCTACATTGACAATTTTCTTTTAAACAATCCATTCGGTCTATGTGTCGACAACAGGGACAGCCTCTATGGTGCAGAGTATAGCACAGGTAAAGTGAAGAAAATACAATATTACATGTAAAAAAAAATACGTGTGATAGTTATTTATCTGTCTGAAAATGAAAGCGCTTAAGCTATATTGAACGTTTTTCCTGTTTTCTTATTTTACTTTTTATCTATAACTCGCTGACCACTGTGGATTTTATTGTGTTTATAAATATATATATATATATATATATATATATATATATATATATATATATATATATATATATATATATATATATATATATATATATATATATATATCCAAATCACAAAAGTATTTTCTCAGTGTCCAGTAAAAATATAATAAAAGAAAATAAGCAACACTAACTGCAAAACATAAGCGCTTTCATTGTTAAAAATCTTCAGACGTTTTACAGTCGTTAAAACTATGACGTAATTACGTTACCTAGTGATAACGTCAAAAATAATACTATGACGTCATAATGCTTATAGAAGGAAACAATCATAGAATAAAGTTATATAGCGTAATATACAGTCAAATAAAATCAAAGACGATGAAACAGTATATATCAAACTATTTAACGAAGGTTTTAGTGACTTTATAAAATGTTTTTCTTTTTCCCTTCGTTCAATTGCATTGTCAGTATAAAGTTTATAAAACGGAAAAACTGAAAATTGTCCGTGGCCACAAATATCAAGATGTTCACTAAGTTTAATTTTTCTGTACTCGGGTTGATTGACGTGTTGTTTGTGTATACGAATACGGGTGTGTAAGGTTGTTCCAGTTTCTCCTATATAAAATTCGTTGCATCCGATACACGTAATGTTGTATATAACATATATAACATAATATTTGTGGCCACGGACAATTTTCAGTTTTTCCGTTTTATAAACTTTATTTGGACACTTGCGGCAATAAACAGTTTAAAATCTTTCCATTTTGCAAACTGTTGAGTGACAGTAATGTGCAAAGAAGAGAAAAAGAAAAACAGTTCATCCGTATTTTAAAACCCAAATTGAACTGAATTGTAATAATAATGTATTGAATTGTATGTTATATACTATGTTGCAAATTATATTTTTTCCGCTAAATCTAGCTATGACGTCATAATAAACATTGCCGTTCCACGTTCAATTTTTTTGACGTCACGTTACTATGTTACCATTATATAGCTTCTGAAGATTTTAAAATGAAAGCGCTTAAGCTATATTGAACGTTTTTCGTGTTTTCTTATTTAATTTTTATCTATATATATATATATATATATATATATATATATATATATATATATATATATATATATATATATATATATATGTATATATATATATGCTTTCAAAATATTTGAAACTTTTGCGGAAAAATGACATTGTCCAGTGTCTTTGCCTGTGATAACACTAAGTATCAATTTTGAACTATATACCCCATAACCATAACTTCAAATGATGTATAATTGGGGCACCAGCGGGGTTTGCTTATTTTTATTTAAATATTGAATCGTACAATGTCTAAAAATTATATAAGTAATAAGAAATCATTTTTCTAATATTATGAAGTGATAATTTCGATCGGGGCGTGATCAAACCTATCATTAAGCCTTTCGGGGTTTATTGGTTTTGACCACGCCTCGACCAAAATTATCACATCATAATACTAAAAGAATGATTTCTAATTTCTTGAACAATGTCAATAAAATTTAGTAGAAATATGACGTTAAGTAAAAATTTATGGCAAAATCTTCATTTTTTAATGACCTTCGTATTAACAAACTGAACAAATACATATATAACACATCACAGTGTGAATGAAAACATTAATGTATAATTTGTTTAGCAAAAAGAATTATTACATTATATTATGGTTTTATTTAGAAAAATTGTTTTAACTTCATTTTCATAATGGACTATATATTTGATATGGCCAAATATCTGTGCCCATTTTAACCATTTTTATTATATGTACCGCTATCGTATCTAAATCAAATTTTAATAAAACTTTTTATCTCATACGTGTGGTGTATATGTCTTTTGTGATAAATCTTTGCGTTATCAATCGGATGATGCTTTATCAAATAATTCCGGTCCAAACTATTTTGAAACAGCCGTTCGCTTTAACGCTTCTGTGATCTATTTTTTAAGATATTCCTATATATTCCACATGACTATTTTCACTAATATGTAAACGGTGTGACCGTTGGACCGAGCGCAGATTTAACACAGTGCAGTTTGATTTTTAGTAGTAGGAAAATGTCCAGGCTGAAAACCATGTATAAAATTGATAGAAACCTTTTACCCAATTATGTAATGAACATTTTCCCAAATAAACGTGTTAATGCATCCCATTATTTTACAAGAAATGCACAAAATTATAGTATACCAAAATGTCGCTTACAATTGTATAAATCTTCATTTGTTCCCACTGTTCAGTGTTAATGAATGGAATGCGCTTTCAAAGGATGTCCGTGAAAGTGACCCCATTCGCATTTTCAAAGAAAAAATACATGTTTCTATCATAAATCAGAATGATATTACCTGTCGAACAAAACCTGATTTTTTTACTTATGGTGACAGATTTTTTAATATTATTCATACTAGACTTCGTCATAATTGTGTACTAAATAGTGATCTTTTTCGTTGTAATATTAATAGTCCACTCTGTTCGTGTGGCAAGCTCGAAGATACTTATCATTATTTTTTCACTTGTAATAAATATAAAGAGGCCAGAAATGTTATGCTTAATGAAATTTTCAATATTGTAAATTTAAATATTGTTAATACTCATGTCCTACTTTGGGGCGACAACGCAATCAGTGTCAGCGAAAACAAACATATATTTTCTCTAGTTTATCGTTATATCAAAGGTACAAAAAGATTTAGTTGATGTTTGTACACCATTGAAAATTTATATATAACATTCATATGATCTGTTGACCTTACATGTTGTGTATACATTATTTTTACTGTATTATATACTTGTATTGGGAGAGGGCGATCTAAGTTTTTGAACTTGTGTCCAATCCCTGTTGTAATTTTTGTACAATAAAAATATGTTCAAATCAGTTTGATTTTTGTAGAACAAAATTTATTTGAAACGCACACAGTAGGATCCGCCTCAGGCGCCTGGTTGCCTACACATATCATTAGCCAAAGTTTAACTAAACTTCGCGTGCTCAGTCTACATTATGACGTCATATTTCAGACGTAAAACGTTCAAGTTTTGTCTTCGGAAAAAGCCGAAGAGAGTTACATGATTCCGAACTTTTTTTTATTTCTTCTTTCATTATTCATCAATTAAATTCATATGAATGCCGCTGTACTAAAATTAAATATTTTATTAAGTATCTAAAAGATCAGCTCCTTGACGTTAATGTTTTTATTTTCCATCTGATAATCAGATAAGACATACATAGAACAAGTCGTGTTTCTTGATTGAAGCACTACTGAAACTTATCTGGTTTCCTTTTTAATTTCGTTTAATTCAAATTACCTTCTATTGAAACACTGGAACTTATTTAATCGAGTTTAGGGGCAACAAACATCGATAAGTACTGATCAATCAATGATCGAACTAACTTTTTAAAAACAAAATGGCTGCCAATATGGCGGCGCCCAGGGCTGGAAGAAAATTTTTTTGGCCTTAGTACCCCTGATTCAACTTTCATTTTTCACTGATTTTCTGATATATACGTGTTACCATTAATCCTCGCTTCGCGAGGCGGGCTTCGCCCGCCTCTCGCTGCGCTCGGTATTAAAAATAGTAACGAGGCCGGGTCTAATTTTTTCTGCCCTAGATTTTTGAATGAATTTTTTTACATGAATTTCTACTAATATAATTATTATTTTTAGATAAAAAAAATAAGACATTTACCACATCGTTTGTTTAAGGGATCATCTCAAAATTTGTTAATTTTTAACATAGGACCCTATGGGATTTTGCTTGAAATGTATCAATTTTGCACATTTTTTACATTTTTTTTAAAACTTCTGCCCTAGGGATTTCTTTTTCTGTTCTACACATTAAAATTATTGCTATAAGGCATCAAATGGTCAAATAAAAAAAAAATTACCTCCTGGTTTGTTCCAGGGGTCTTATCAAAGTTTATTTTTGTATGCCCAATTTCCCAGATTTGTCAGATAATGGCTATTTTTTATTTGATAAAGGTGGAAATGGTGATCTTTATAGATTTATTAGAACATTCAGATATATTTAAGTAATAAATAAATATATAACATCACATAATAAGGGTTATTAGTATAAAATACATAGTTACTGTCTTGAAATATATGAATTAAGCTATATTTAGGTGGGTTAAGAAAACGTGACAGTGGGCTAGGCTTGCAGAACCCTCTTCACGTTTTCGACCCGAGCCCGGATATAGCTTATACTTCGAGACATTTATGTTTATTCCACAATATAACATTAATTTTACGCATCAAACGAGCTATTTTCAACAAATTTCGCTGAATATCTGCTGTTGAAACTATCACGCCATGGCGTTAACAAAGCAGAAAGATGACATCACAATACAAATGAAACGCTGCGCGAGTACTTTCAACAACAAATCATAGGTGTTTAGTTTATAAAACACCAACAACTGTTCCTTGTTCGAGTCGATTTAAAGTGACGAGCATAAGCAACTCTGAGTATATCAATCAACCTGACTACTTGAGTATTCAGTATGGGTATTTAATTAAGTTATAAAGTTCTAAGAAAAAACCTTTAGTGATAAGAAATTACTTCAATCTTACAATGCATTAAAACAGTATACATATCTCCGAAATTACGTACTAAATTGTGTCTCTCAAGGTCATAATAAATGCATAGCACAACGTTGCATCATTGGTTAGTCTAAAAAAAAATCGTGTCATTTAAGGTGATATTTCAAAAAATATTAATAAAAACTTATGAGATGAATAGAACATCTATGATTGTGTGATTTTATATTTGCTTTATCCAACTCGCTAAAATGGGTATATTCGCTCGGCAAGCCTCATGAATACACAGCCAATTGTGCATCACGTGAAATTCACGCGAAAAGAGCTTCAAGTAAAGCTTCATGTGAAATTAACACCAATTTCACGAGAAATTCGTATGAAATGAAATTTACGTGAAATTGTTCATATGAATTTCAAATGAAAAAACTTCACGTGAAAAAAATGTGAAAGTTCACATGATTTACACACAATTTTAACGTGAAATCCCTTTCACGTAAAATTTGGGGGAATTGATTCATGTGAATTTCACTTGAAATTTCAAAGAATTGTTTTATTACATGTATACAGGCAACTTCGCCACATATGATTCACATATGTGAATCATATGTGGATCATATGATTTGTTTCATATGAGATCATAAAAAGGGCATCATATGTGTATCATATGTAACAAATCATATGATCCATATATGATACACATATGATGCACATATGATTTACATATGATAGCCCTTTCATATGATTAACATAGGAAACTTTTATGTGTGTTAGAAATTATTTTCATATGAGAATCATATGAAAGGGGCATCATATGTAAATCATATGAAACATACATATGTGGGGTTTTCAAATTTATCAAAAGGAAAATATACACTTGTGCACACAGAAAATAAGGTATTTCTGCATTCGATAAAATTTATCAATATATTTCTAAAGTTTGTAGGCACAATCATATTATTCTACAGATCTATCCCTCAAATGACTTATTTTCCATACAAAGAAATAGCTTATTTTACACAGTGCACATAATTAAATTATTCGAAGAATATGGAAAAACAAGCTATTAGCATTTGTCGATACATATATTCTACTTAAGAATACAAATTATTGGACATTTGATTTCATAAATGTATAAGTACTGTCATGTATACCAATGAGGTCATATCATGAGTAAATATACCAAAATCATTAAAGTGTATATAACAAAGCTGAAAATTTAGTATAAGCAATTTTAGAAATCTCTGAGCTGAACTGGAGAATTTCACGTGTTTAGTCCTGTTCTCTTGTTTATCTGCTTGCTGTCCATAGTCATGAAATGGAATAATGGCCAGAATCTTCTTAAAAAAGTACTAGTATCTCTATATAATTCTTCAGTATCTCCTTGGTTGCTGACTAAATTTTCTTTAGAATATATGTATGGTCCCTTCAAAATGATGAAAAAATGTTTTAAAAACTATAGACTAAGTGTATGTCATAATGTACAATATTCATGAATCCATACATCTTTAAATCAACTTATTATAAATGAGAATAAAGCAATTCACCTGAAAGATAGTAGACTTTATTAGTTTATTTTGAATGACCTTTGCATATGCTCATGATCTTGAATCTCTCAATAACTCTTGAATTTATTTGGAACTGAATGAAAAAAACATTTTTTTTTGATAGCAGCCATATGATACTTACCTTAATCAAAAGTCTGGACCAATGAATCCCTCACAATAATCAGGTCACTTTTAAGCTTAAGATCGTAGTGCACATGATCCTTTTTCAACAATTTACTAAAATAAATAATTGAACAATTAATGAACATAGTGGTACCTAACTATTCTTAAATCAAAAGTAAATTTAAAAAATCAACACACATGATCTTTTCAAAACATCTCAAAGTGTTCACGTTAAAAATAATACAATGTTTTAAAATACAAGTAGTGCTTTAAATTACCATGAATGAAATGTTATGAACTTGTAATGCAATTTACAGTTATCATAAAGTTGACAAATATGCTACCTTTGAAATCCTTTGAAACCCAGAATTTGTGTATATATCTTTGTGTGCAGTTTTACTCAGTTGAAACATTCTTTCTGGTGAGCACTTAGCAATCAAAAACCCTAAAAATAAACTTTTTAATAAGCCCAACAATAAGTATATCTTAAAGAGTCACTGAGTGACCATTTTCATAATAAAAAATAGTAAAATCGTGATCAATTTTACATGTTTATATTATACTGAATATTTTTACTGACACTGTGAATGTTTTGCATTTTGCATCCCAACTGTAACATACATTTATCAAAGATATGAATTGCACGTCAGATTGATCCTCTTAATTAATAATGTTTGTGCTACAATATTACGCCCATGGCCCAAAGTGTGTACCGATATTCTCACATACATATATAATTATCGATACGGTGAGTGAATAGGAAATTTATGACGATCAGATTGAATAAATCTGTTGTGCAAAATAAACTTTAAGTTAATGATTTAGGATAGGATAATGATAATCTTACCTACTTATAAAATCGCTCTCATCCCATCTTCTGCTTCTGGTGACGTAAAATATGACGTATATGACAAAACAAATTTTAAACCGATTCCGGTCAATTCCCGGAATGAGATTCTATTTTTTTTTTGGATGAATTAATTTTTTCTCAAGGTTACTTATTCGTTTCAAAAAGGATAAATGTGTACGTAAACATATATTTTAAAACTAATTCTTTTAACACGCATGTCTGCCAACACACATGTACTATATGCATACATGTAGCTGTGTAATTAGTGTACATTTAACCGAAATACGGCTTATACAACGTTACAGGATTTGTTAACATTTAAAAATGTTGTTCAAATTTGATTATATTAATAATATGCAAAATAAAAAAAATTATAAACACTAAAAAATATTATGAAATTATTAACAGATTTCTTTCATATGATTCTCATATGATTACACTTGTGTTATACATATGATCATCATATGAAGGAATTTTCATATGGGAATCATATGTATATTGCTTCATATGATTCACATATGAGCGTTCATATGATTCTCATATGATCTGTCACATATGATACTCATATGATTCGATATGCATATAATGCACATATGATTATCATATGATTCTCATATGAAAGACAATACATATGAGAATTAAAAATTGTTAAACCTGTCAATAAAATACCATCAACACACATGATTTCAACTCATACAATATTAAATGAATTCCGGATTGAAGTCTGAATCGGATTTGAATTAGTTGTGCCCGTGCCAACGTCACATGTTTACGCCACAGTTTGAAGATGGACTGCACTGTGTATTTATGCTGTAGACTGGTGTTACTTGGGTGTAAGTACAGACGTATGCTTTAGATTTGTTATGGTGTTTAGTCGAAGCCTTCCTTCTAGAACGGCATTTCATTGATTATCAATGTTTCCATCATCCAGTGAAAAAAAATAACTACATCATCGTATTCCATTGTTATTAGAAATAATCAGAAGTTATGACTTATGCTAATCGATCAAAGAGGAAGGCAGGTAATTTTTTATTTTTATTTTTATTTCAAGTGTTTTTATTACGAAAAAACGGTTATTTTAATAAAATAGCAGCTTATTCCGTGTTAGAACCCGGTTAGAAGTATACCACTGAAAACAGACGTTAACTGTGTATTCGGAATATACAAGGGGCAGTAATAACAGGCAGTAGGATGTTAAAATAAAAGATGAGTCTGCTTCACACTTCAGTGCGTACGGTTGACCTCAAAAGCAATTTCGAAATAAATCCAAAGAAAACCCTGAGTAAACCCAAAGAAACCTCCTAGTGGACCCAAATTTTCAAAAAGTAAACCAAGAGTAAACCCAAAGTAAACCCCAAAAGTAAACCCGGGGTTTAGTTGGGGTTTTCTCTGGTGTTTGGTTGGGTTGGATCGGTATATACTACTGTTATCTGCACGGCGGTGCATATTAGTTTGAGCCTATTGCAAATATCTCTTATTACAGATAAAAATGTTCCCCCAAGAGATTATAAACTCCATTTTCTGATGTTTGTCCCCCAAAGAAAACCGTTTTCTATGAAAATATTCGCTTTTTTTAGGCATATTTATCATGAAAAACTGTCAGTGTCTTCTGTCTACATATACATGTACTCCTGTTATTTGCACCGCGGTGCAAATTAGTTTTAGCCTATTTCAATTAAGTATGATAAATTGAGTGTCGCTCTTTATATCTGCATCACGGTGCAGATCAGTTTGAGCCTTTTTCAGATGTCTCTTATTTCACATTTAGAATGTTCCCCCAAGAGATTCTAAACCCCATTTTCTGATGTTTTCCCCCAACAAAAACCTTTTCCCGGGATTATTTCCCTTTCGGAAGTTTATTTATCATGATAAATTGAATGTCGTCTCTCTATATATACTTCTGTTATCTACATCGCGGTGCAGACTAGTATAGATATTTTTACAACTCTATGACAGTGATATTATTTCCTATTTTTTCATAGTTGTGATTAATAATACATTTATTAAAATAATGTCTAAAATTTGTTGATGTAAATATATTCGAAAATATTAATATCTCACAAAGTTATTCGATCCGTCTCGTGAATTCATTTTATTTTCCATTGATGCTCTAAGAATGAAATCAACAGGAAGTCGTTGAAAAGAGGCAAATACCACAGATTTACTTATTAAACATCTTTATCGATGGTTGACGTTACGTCAAATAACGTCAAAAAAGTATCTGCACCGCGGTACAGATAACGGTATTACGCCAAAAAAGTTAATAACAGTTAACTAAAGGTCACTGTGAATTAATGTTGAGAATCGAATTGAGATCGGTAATTCTGCCAATCCGAATTTTCTCGGAAGATCTTTACATATTATACTAATTAAAAAGCTGTGCAGGTTTGATAAATAAAACCAGACAATAAAACTTTATGAAGAGAAAAAGCATTGTGTTACATACACATGTATTTATTGAAGGTATAGTTATATACATTGGCGTCGGAAGGGGGGGGGGGGGTAGACTTCGCTAACAACGAAAGATGAAAACAGGATATGTCAGCATTATTACGAATGAACATGTTCAGGTTTTGGTGAGTGACTGTTGTAGCGCCGTCGAGCGGTTACGGCATAATTAATTCATATAACTGTGAAAA
Source organism: Magallana angulata (assembly GCF_025612915.1). NCBI lineage: Eukaryota > Metazoa > Mollusca > Bivalvia > Ostreida > Ostreidae > Magallana > Magallana angulata. The sequence continues at coordinate 55,683,294 of NC_069118.1, forward strand.
ATCTTTCCTTTGAGTATAATTCCTGAGTGAAAAGTCCAAGTTGTATTTTACAATTTATTTACATTATTTCCAAATTCAATATCGTCACAAAATAAATCCAAGAAGAAGCACTGACTATATCTACGACAACAACAACAATTCTAACTCTAACTATCTCTCTAACTCTAACTTCTCCCTGTGACCCTCACACTCTTATATACACATAGGGTTTCTCATTAAGAGCAGCCGCCTTAATGAGGTCACATTATATAATACCGGTACACCGGTTGCTCTTCGGGAGCAACAGGTATACATACAAATGAACATGTGAAATAAAATGATGATGTATGAAAATAATTAATCTGAATATAATTTATGACGTTACAACTTCCCCCCTCTTAATTTTTGGTTCCATACAAAAGGTATTTAAGCATGAAGTAGAAATATCTAACGTCAGTGCTCTTCTTAAATAACATATAAACAAATAAACAAGACATATAACAACAAAGTATACAAGTTCAAAAAATTAAAAATAATTATTTACAACAGTTCATATTTACAATGTCAATATTTACACGGAAAAGTCTCCCTTCATCTCCCGAACGTTCCCTTTACGCAAGCACTCGGCAACGTCTTCCGCAATTTCACTAACCACGCTTCGGAAGTCCACATCTTCGGGATTTACGTACTCGGAATAGATGATTTGTGAGGTTCGGCTTACTTCCGTTCGTCCATCTGGGTGCATTGAAGTAACTTTATTGATGACAAAACAAACTGAAGATTTCGTTACAGTAACGTCTCGTCAGTGTCCATTTCACTGTCACTAGCGGAAGAGTCGAGTAAACCATCTTCAGTTTCTGGTGTGTGCTCAACAACAGTGTCTTCTTCTGTATTTTCTAGAAGTTCGTTCACAAAGCTGTCCGAAGGAATCTCGAGGGAGCTTACCGACACATCGTTCAGGAAGTTCCATTCATTACTATGGGCATGATCAGATGTTCTAGGAGATTTCTCTGTCTTCATGGCGAAAGTGGTCTCATCCTCATCCGACGATATGTTTTCATACTGTTCACTAAGCACATACACAGATTTACGCGCCTCTTCGTAGCTTTGGCGGTTGACCGTAAACTTATTATCTTCCATGGCACATTTCAGGTCTTTCCCTCTAGTCTGTGGATAACTCTGTAATGTCTCTTCAAATTGAAGCTTCGCACAAATGTTCTTTGGCAAAAACTACACTTCAAACAGTCTATTTCATCCTTATGCTGCTCCTTAATATGCAAGTTCAAATTACTAATTCTGGAGAAATCCGGCCACAAATTTCACATCTCATAGTTTCTAATTTTCTCTATATCGCAATGGTTTTCGTATAATCCGTCCGTGTCTCGTCTGAACAATCTCCTGGATCGGGGTATTCTGGAGTGTCTCGTCTTTGGGTCCTCCCTCTGATTCGGAATCTGATTGGCTGGCGGCTGTTGACGGGGCCCCGGGTGGAAAGTTAAGCGGCATCTTCAAACGGGTTTGTCTCCGTCCACTGGCTGTTGTGCGGCGATGCGTGACGGGTACCCTCTGCAGCTGGGCGCTTGTATATTCGGTATCGCTTCTCGCAGGGTATTGTTTATTCCCTCTATACGGTTTGATATTGTCGGAATGCACGACCACGGGCTTTGAATTTTGGGAGTGTTTTATTTGAAACAATACATCACTTAGTCTCTTTCCAATAAGCCAGGGTCCTGCCCATGTTCGTGCTAACTTTGTTTTACACCCAACAGTAACTTTGGGCTGGCTCCGCCGAACTAAATCTCCAATTTCATAATTAATAGAACGCACATTTCGATCGTAAACGCGTTTTTGTCTCAAAGCACTTTGTTTAGTTTCACCTCTCACAATTTCATACATTTCACACAAACATCTTTCTAAATGACGCACATATTCCGCTTCATTTTTGTACACAGCTATATCATCACTTTCCAATTTTTTTGTTATAAGATTCACAGGTAAAGTCATTTCTTCACTAAATACCATTTTATAAGGCGTCATTCCTGTGGAGTCGTGTATTGTACTGTTGTACGCAAACACAATTCCGTCAATTAATTTATCCCAGTCTGTTTGATTCACTGAAATGTACTTGGATAAGATATCCTTGATAGTTCTGTTCAATCTTTCAATCATACCGTCGGGTTGAGGGTGGTACGACGTTGTACGCGTTTTGTTTATTTGCAAAACTTTGCACATCTCTCGAAATAATTGACTGAGCACCTTGATCCGAATGTATTTCTTGGGGGCACCCGTAGCGTTTAATTCATCCTTTAAACAAAGTTTCTGCCACTGTTTCAGCGTCAATGTTTCTCAAGGGAAATATTTCCGTGAATTTGGTAAAATAGTCTGAGATCACTATAATATACGAAATCCATTCATTGACTTAGGAAATGGTCCAGCTATATCCACTCCAATTCTCTCAAATTTAACACCGCTCAAATAACTTTTTATATAGCTTCTCTTCTTTCTATGTGGGTTTTTCCTTTCTTCACAAATATCACAAGAAGCAATCTAATCCTGCACATATCTTCCTAAATGAGGCCAGTAATAATTACTTCTGTTGAGCTTATCAATAGTGCTTCGTACACCTAAATGTCCGGCAGTTACAGCGTCATAGAAATTCCACATTACAACATTGCGTAACTTCTGAGGAATAATAATCCGTAATCGTTCACCACTATTTTCCATCCATTTAATGCATAATACCCCTTCGTTCACAGTCAACAACTCCCAACGAGAGTATAAAAATTTGCTCTCAAAGCCTAAACTTGAGATAGAATATATAGCTGGCTTTGGAAAGTTCGAATCCTCTTTCCACTTAAGAATGGGTGATATACCTCCGTCGTCTAACTGATGTTTTCTAATACTTGATAAACTCAGTGATTTATCTGGCTTGTTCTTGGGTTTGGCTCGTAACGGACGATTTGGAACACGCTTTGACGTCTTATGTGGTTGTACGGTATCACTTGAATAAAAGGCAATAGGTATCTCATCCAGATCTTGGAAAAGTGTTTTAATAGCACACACATAATCACAAGATTGAACATCTTCTCCGTTCGTTGATTTACTTCTTCTATGTGATAGTATTTTTCTTCATCCGTCGCCTCTGTCACATTCAATTTGCACTGTTTACACTTCCCATTTTGAATATTCATCCTAGTCAAACCATCTGCATTTCCGTGTCTTTTTCCTGGTCTATGCTGAATCTGGAAAGTATATGAAGCTAATTGTTGAAGCCATCGAGCAATCTGTCCATCCGGTTCTTTAAACTTATGTTACCACACTAGGGATCCATAATCTGTCCTCAGGATAAATTCTCGTCCAATCAAGTGATGTTTAAAATGTTTGATAAAATAAACGAGTGCTAACATCTCTCGTCGCGTGGTACAATAATTCCTTTCAAATTTTGTTAGTGTACGACTCCCGTACGCTATCACTTTTTCTTTTCCGTCCTGAATCTGTGACAATACTGCTCCTATCGCATCATTGCTTGAATCAGTATTCAGAATAAAGAATCCTCAAGTCACATCTGGATAATTAAGAATTGGTGCACTCACTAATGTTGATTTAAGGGTGTTATTTACTCAGGGTTTGAGTTCTCAAATTCCGATTGTTAAAAAGTTCAATGTAATGAGTAAAATTTGTTCTAAACACAAAAAGTGTTTATGAAATGAATTATTATTGACAAAACATTCAATAGTTTTACTTTATTATGGAATTATGCTCAAACAAAAATTGACTTTTAGCCAAACAGAGGAAATTCGGACTAAATTTTGCAGATTTTGTTTTCTGCTAAAAGTTTTTTGGCAGTAGTCTAATATTAAAAGTTAGGATTTTATATTTAAGTCTATGTAATTTTTCATATTTTCCGTTGGGTTTACCTCACTTATTCATTTAAATAATCTTATGGCAGGAATAATGAAAATATTGAAAAATGCTTAAAAACGATAAAAGACATCATATCTCAAAATTTTGATCATTGACCTCATATAAATTTTATGCCAACAGAATAAGGTCAATATAAGTAGTTCAATATCATAAATGATTTTGTATTATCATCATTCAATTTTTTGTAAAATTAAATCAAAAATGGGTAGGGATTTGAAAACTGATAGAGGAAATTCGAACTGAATTATTTTTTTAAATTGATGCTGAAATCTTAATGTTGTGTACTTATTTAGTGCCACTACCATTCATAAACTGTATTTTATTTTTTAAAGTGTTTAATTATTTGTAATATTTTTATAACTATGAAAATTTCAATCGTAGTGTAAAATTTTATGGGATTTTTCTTGATTTTTCAATAAATATTCAATGGCCATTAACTCAAAAAGTAGGTCATTGACCTACTTTTCTGAAAGTGAAAAATAACAATACAAGCAAAGGTCTATAACACACAAAAGATGGTTTTTCATTATCATCAGTGGAATTTTTTTTCATTCTGAGTAAACGTCATCCTTAAGGTGATTAAATGCTTAATCACATTCGGCTGTCCAGTTCCAGGGAGTGTTCTTGCTAGTAAGTCCGTGGAGACACTTCGCAATTTTAGCAAAGTCTTTGATGAATCGTCTATAATAAGACACTAATCCTAGAAAACTACGCAACTCTGTAACACTCTGAGGAATTTTCCATTCCATAACAGCTCTGGTCTTTCTAGGGTCTGTTTTAACTCCTTCTCTAGAAACAATGTGTCCTAAGAAAGTCACTTCCTGCTTAAAGAAACTACATTTCTTGGCTTTCAGTTTCAAGTTAGCATTTTCAAGTCGATCAAATACTAAACTCAAGTTTCTTAAATGTTCCTCAAAATTTTTGCTATACACTATTATGTCATCTAAATAGAGGACTGCGACATGCCACTGCAATCCACTTAAGGTATGTTCTATTACTCTCTGGAAAGTAGCGGGGGCATTGCATAATCAAAACGGCATGACTGTATACTGATACAATCCTCCACGAGGGGTTCCGAATGCTGTTTTCTCCTTGTCGCTGTCTCGCATAGGAATTTGATGATAAGCCATATTAAGATCCAGCGATGTAAACCAACTAGATCCAAATAATGCGTCTAAATCTTCAGCAATTCTCGGAACAGGGTAAGCATCCTTTATTGTTTGAGCATTCAAGCGCCGATAATCCAAGCATAATCTCCAGGTTTTGTCTTTCTTTTGTACAAGTACAAGGGGAGATGACCAAGGACTTACTGATTCTTCAATCAAACCTTCAGTTTTTAATTTATTTATTTCCGCATCCGATATGTCTCGTTTGAATATAGGTACTCTTCTTACAGGTTCTTTAAATGGCTTCTCCTCATTCAAATTGATTCGATGTTCTCCAACATTTGATCGCTGTAAAGGCATCTCGGGGTCGGCAAACGCAGCTTTACGACTAAATAAAAACTGCTTAAATTTCTCTGCTTGCTCTGGTGTAAGATTGTAACATCCTTCAGTATACATCTCTCTAAGGAATTCAGGAATATCTTTAGACTTATTCCCAGTTTCCACGTTGCACATCATTGAATTCGGCAACTCGTCACTGAAAAAATCAACGCATGTCACTAATGCAATTTCTGTGTTTTCTTTGACAAAAACTTTTTTGTCTCCCGGGTTAAAAACACGCACATAAATCTCACTATTTTCTGTATTAACTAACACTTGTCCAACCACAAGTCCATGTGTGTTGACAAATTTCATCAGTGGTACTAATATAGCCTCCTTCATATTAGTACTAGGAATCACCTTAGATTTGATCACAGCTTCATGTCTCAATGGAATTACAATACTATCCACTGAGCGAACAGGACAGCTTGTCTCGTTATCCTCACTCGTGTGCACACATTTCATCATCAGATTGTGATTCCTGTAATCCCAGTGACATATTCGATTTTCATCATAAAGTCTTTTCCAAGCAGGTTACATTTCACGCCGCCCACAAAAACTCGGAAATAAATATCTTTCTTTCCAAACGTTAAAATCATATTAGCTGTCCCAATTACGTTTAATGGTCTTCCATCTGCAGTTTCAAATTGTTTCCGCACTTGCTCTAGTACAGGTCTGTTCTGTGGAAGAATACTTAAATAAACTTCTTTAGAGATGAAAGTATTTGCCGCACCAGTGTCGATTTTCAACTCAATTGCTGCCCCCTCCACCAGACTAAAATGTTTAAGGCATCTAATCTTTTTTTCGCCTAGTACATTTATTGCAAGTTTAATTTTCAAATTTTGTCTGGCTGTATTTATAACAATATCATCTAGTTTGTACATTAGTTTGGAATTTTTCATTCATTTCCACCTATAAATTGGACTAGTAATGTTAATATAAGTGTTAAGATTTGAATTGTTAATTATAGAATATATTCCAAGTTCAGAAACGTAGGATCGTTTTTAAAACTGTGTATACATTTTGCATGTAATTTGAATCACACATATTTCTCCTTTATAGTATTAATTTAAGTTAATGGCTATTTTTTTTAACGAAATACAGTGAAATGTATTTCAATTTTTGTTTTAATATTATTTTACATGAAAGTAATTTGGAAAGTTTCTGGTCAAAACAGCCATTGGATTTAAGGCTATTTGATCACAGAGGTATACACATATTTTTGTACACTGTACGGTTTTCGTTAAGAGGGCTAGATGGCTGCCATTTTTAGGCTGTATTGATCTCTTTTAAACGCATTTTGTCGCATATACCTTTTCCCCGCAATCACGCACTTTCACGCACTTTTCGTTGTTGAATGTTACAGCTCCGATAACTCGTAATTTATTGTTTTATGTATCAAAATATATTGATGGCAGGCACGTAGCACCAAGGGGGGGGGGGCTATGTGAACGCAGCCAAATGAAAAACAACTTCTTCAAACGCCGCGGATGCGCAGTAAGAGCGCGATAGAGACACAGTGAGATCCCAAAGGACTCCGTGAGGTGTCCGTGCAAGCGCAATTGACTTATCACTGCGTCTACACTGCGATTAGCTGCGTTCCTTGAGCGCGCCGACGGAGCTCTCGTGTCGCTGTTGGGGATCTTACGGCGCAGTAACGGCGACCTCACTACGCTTCTACGGCGTGTTTATTAGAACGCAGAGTCACGGCGCGTACTTTGTGCATGTTCAAAGTGCGCCGCTGTAGGAGACTCTACTGCGTTTACCTTGGCGTTTTACATTATTTAAGGACGCAGCGGGATGGCCGTGAGATCGCAGCTTCGGTGTGACAGGGGTTAAATCCATTTCAACATTATTTATTGATGAAGAAATAAAAACATTGGACATCCACACCCAAACACGCATGCACGCGCGCACATCATCTTACAGATGGTACGCATATCCAGAAATTCTTATTTGTTTTATGGTATGTATATCTGTTTTTGTAGGAACGCATATCATAGGAGTTTTCATTTATGGAAGAAATAACAATTAGTATGCGGGTTTAGTTTATTTTATAATTTGTTGGTCAAGGAAACTAACTCCGTTTTGCCATGATGGCCATTGAACTGAACTTTATTTATTTTACAACGACTGATAAACAAGTTCTACAACTTACATTAATATCTTTCGTTGGCACAGATGTTAGCGCGAGGGGGTCAATTGTGTAGGAGGAAGCCGGAGTACCCGTAGAGAACCCACGTGTCCAATCGGGCAACCGCCAAACCATATCACATACCATAGGCGTCGCAACCGGGGGGGGGGGGGGGCTAGGGCCCCCCCCCCCCACTTTTTTTGCTAAGTTAGACCTTACCATTAGGCACATAGCAGAATAGAGGGTTCAGCCTCCCCCCCACACACTTTTTTTTCGCCGTAAACATTATTGTTCCGTAATGTACGTTTGAAAGATTGAGAAGTTGGAGTCAAAGTCATAGTAGCCCCCCCCCCCCCCCCCCCGGATTAAGAATTTTGTTATTTTTGGGAAAAAATTATGGTAGGTAAGATTTTTTTTTATTAGAACAATGGGTATACCCCCCCCCTTCGGATTAGGATTTTCATGATTTTGGGAATTAGGTTTTTTTCTCTCAATATTTCTTAGGATCAGTCTAGCCCCCCCCCCCCCACTTTCAATTTGCTTCCGACGCCAGTGCATACAACCACCGTCGATCTCGGGGATCGAACTCGGGTCGCAGCTAGCGGTGATAAGCGAGTGATGGTCATTTTTTGACTGAACATGTATATTTTGTAGGTCCATAAAATAGTTCCCTGTTGTCATGATGCCCATTTTTAGATTTTTTTATTTTTTGCACATGAATATTTTGTAGGTCCAATAAACTAAATAATTTCCTGAAATCCAAAGCTAATTTTGTCATCTTTAAGATCTACGCAAGTTAAGTATCTCATGATCATTCAGGAAATTGTTCAATATTTTTGTCTGATATTGAATTTCACTTTTCTCCAGATGCCTAAATGGAGTATTTCAGATATGAAAAATGCAAATAATAATAATAATAATAATGACAAATAAATTCAACTCAATGTAGCGTACAAATCAATCTTGTTGGATTGTTTTAATTTTTCTGATTAACGAGTTTAGTATTAATAACGTAGATGTCAATATGCATTACTGTTCAAAGAGAGATAACTCCAATATATCAGACATTTTTTCTACATGTGTGTATGGATGGAGAGAGAGAGAGAGAGAGAGAGAGAGAGAGAGAGAGAGAGAGAGAGAGAGAGTATAAAAATTTTGATTTTGTGTTGACTGAATAAAATACTTGTTTACTTCTTCTGTGAAAATCCGTACAAATATTAAAAAGGACAATATATTTCACAGTTTGACCCCCCCCCTCCCCCCTTAACTCGTGAGTTTATTGTTTATTACTACATATGTATTAAATGATGTCCGAATGTCTTCAAAGATGAAAATAGTAATGTCATTGTTAAGCCGCACCATTGCAACATTAACACTAAGAAGATCGGCGAAGGTGGGTAATTTTAAGCCCATAAAAGTGAATATATAGGAAAATTGATGGTAAATAAAAGGCATATAGCAACGCACGGGAACGGGGAGCTCACATGCTTGCAAATCACAGTATGGCTACAAAAAATTGTCCCTCCACTTTTCTGTAACTGTAAAAAAATGTATTGAAATTATTCATCAAAAAGTGTGATATAAATTACTGTAATAAAGTTTTCAGTAGTAAATAACAACCCCCTTCCCTGCAACAACACCCCCGAATATAAATTTCGATTTTTTTTATTTTTGCACTTAAAGATTTTTAGGGGTATGGCTGCCCTCTTCAACCTCGAATTCAAAGCAATGCTCTGTGCCAATTATAACATTTTTACCATATTTCCGTCGTCAACTTTGTATTTTTTAAATTTATTTTCAATTCACGGCTCATTATCCAAACAAAATACCGGGAAACGACGGGAGCACAATTACAGCATAATATGAAACCAATAAATCATAATCGATAGATTGTGAACTACTTGTTTGTTCTAGCTAAATATCTGTAAGAGTTAAATGAACATGTTTGTGTCTTTACTTCTGAGTGTCTATCTTTAAAACAGTGAGCTTTTAGTAATGGCGACTACTAGACCTAGACCTTAAGATTTCGATGATTCATTTTAAAAGTAATCATAACTGTTATATACCTTTATAATAAAAAATAAGTAATTAAAATAATACTCTGTTTAATATCTTGATTGTAGAAAAACACAATCTTTCCTGAATGAAAGGCACTGTCATGACTGTCTTATTTCAAAACATGCTTATTTTTTTTTAGTAATTTTCAAAGCAAGAAATAAGTGGCTTATTTTGAAAACCGGCGTACTATCAAATCCGGCTAATTCTCAAGGTTTTAAGGTATTGATAATATATGCGCGGATCTAGAAGGGGAGGGGTGAGGAGAGTCCAGTCCCCCCCCCCCCCCCCGCAAAATTTAAATTTCTTTATATCTACAAAATAAAATTGCCAAAAATATGCCTCAGACCCCCCCCCCCCAACTCATGAACGTCGGACCCCCCCCCCCCCCCGGGGGGAAAAAATTCAAGATCCGCGCATGTAATAACTAGTATATCCATATTAACGTCTTCAAATAGTGCCACATTTCAGAAACTCAAAGCCGAGTATTTCATGCTTGTATAATTGAAATAAGGCAATGTAATTCAACAAATGGATGACGCGATGAATTTTTTCGTTACAATAAAACATTCAACCAAACGTTTCAGGAAAATAAACAAGAGCCCATGGGTCTTGACGGTCACCTGAGTACATGTACTATAGCCCTTGGCTGAACCTTTCAGGTAGTCTATTGTTTTTTTTTTATTTTCATGTTTACAAACGTCGATTCATAAAAAGGGGAAAGGGGTTACAGTTTCAACAATTTTTACCAGATCACGCAAACATTCAGACATTTTCCTCCATTCGTTTGAATCAGAAAGTCCATTTCAACTTTACCGTAATATTCAAAATGATGTGGTCAAAAACTATTTAAAACCAAATAACAAAGTTGTTTACAAATCATTTATTAGACATGAAAACAAATTATTTAAAGTACACAATGTACAACTGCAGGGTTTATTACTAGTGAGTAAGAAACAAAAGTTACTCAATCTTCAATGACAGAAATATTGATGGACAAAGATTAAATAAACACCATTCTAATGTTCAACAAATGTGGTACCTTCAGTTTTTCTGCTTTGAGAAAAGAAAATGTATGATTTATATTTTTATTCTTATTAAAATGATTGAAATTAACTCAACTTAATATAAACATGATAAAGGAGAGCTAAAAAAGATTTTTACAGATATTTATCAACATTAAAATGTTTTGATTTCTTTGACAAATACCAAACAAGGTTTCTCTGATTGTATTCTTATAATGTACACAGTTTGTTTAGACATTAAATGTATAAACATTTAATTCATTGACAATACAATGACTACACTAAAACAGTTTGTTATTATGATGTATAAACATGATAAACAAAACAATGATATTGTTGACATGAACTAAATGGACGTATATTTTATATGCATGACTCTATTATATAATATAATTAATTATCTTTATGCTAATACATGTTATATATATACAGACAGTCAGTTTGTCAACATGTAATACATACAATGTTACACTGCTGTGTAATGTTCTAGACATATTGTATTTTCATCACTGTACCTGTGTACTCAGCCACAATGAGGTTGTCTCTGGTGTCCACACATAAACCCCGTGGATACTGTAAACAACAGTTGTCAATGTAGCGGAGGAACTGTCCGTCCTGATCCAGGATGTGGATACAGAAGTTGTTATAGTCTGCTGTCAGGATCCGACCCTGGCTGTCTGTTGTGATGCCGTGTGGATAGAATGATCCCTTGGTAGTAGAGGGAGCACCAGTGTAGGTAAACCGGAGTTTCCCGGCCTGATTGACCACCACTACTGCATGGGCTCCAATGTCTGACACACAGATATCTAGGTTCCTGTTCTCACTGATGTATTTACTGTTAGATAATTCACCATATGAATAAAGAGGTTGTACTTTGTCGTCGTACTGAATACTTTGTTTCTCTGTGGAGCCAGAGTAACACACAACTTTTGTTTGTTTATCATCATCACTGTCCATGACAACCAGGAGGTCACCAGAGGAGGTACTACAGACACCGAGAGGTCTCCACCCCTGTAGTTCAATCACTGTCTGTATCTGTGTATTCTTCACTATGTTCACAGTTCTATCATCGTAATCAGTATAAACTAGATCCCCACGCCTTGTCACTGCTATGTCCTCTGGATAGTTCCCTGACTTGGTTTGGACTGACTTCAATAGTTTCTGACTGAGGTTGTAGAGTCTCATGATTTTGTCATCACCACACGTCCATATCTCCTCATCACTCAGACAGGACACACGGCTTAATGATCCTCTATATTCGGTGAATATCCCTGTGATGGTCCGTGGTACATCAATGAGCGGTCTGTCCGAGGGATAGGACTCAGCACCGGGAGATTCCATGGTGTAGCCATGTTCTTCTGTTTTGATAGATGACGCTGACAGAGAACCAAACTGTTGATAAAGCTGTTCTTTGTTGATCTTCTGAGGGGTAAAACTTGGTAAGGACACTGTGAGTTTAGGAAGCAATCTTCTGAATTCATCATTCCTGGATTTGTAGGCAGAGACACGGCTGACATCATTGGAGTCCAGTAACGTCTTTAGTTCAGTAATGGTCTGTGTGATTTCAGAAATGGTGTGTTTAATTTCATCTTCCTGTTTGTCTAAGACAGCCAGGTGTTTGGTGTCCGTTTCCTCCACATTAGATTTCATGTTTCTGATAATGGTGTTTATTTCTCTGTGCAAGTCTTCTCCATGTCTGTCGATTTCTGTTGTTAATTTCTGGGAGTTTTCATTCAGAGCAGATTTCTGGACTGGGATAATGGATGCAATCTCTTGGTATTTGGGATAAATGGATTTCTCTAATTCTTGTAAATCTTTTTGAATCATTTCTTTCCTGCTATCAATGTTTTTAATTATTTCAATAAATTCATGGCCACTGTGTTCTTCAGAGGAAAGACATGTTGTACAAATAGGAATGTCACATTGTTTACAGTAAAGTTCACATAGTTTTGTGGAATGTTTTGGGCATTTAGGAGTAGATCCTCTCTTTTCAAATGGCAGCACTTTGTGTTCTTTGGATAGATCAGAGAGATGTTCCCCCACACAGGCTTTACACAGATGTATGTGACAAATGTCACAGTACATAGGGGGGCCTGGGGTCTCACAGAGACGACACCGTAACACATCCTGGGCCCAGCGCTTGACCATGGTCAGATACTTTTACTCATGCTCTGAAAAAATAAAAAGGTTGATATATCACTTTTATAGTTTTTGTCCATTTGACTATTTCTTATAAAACTTTGGTGTTTTCTGAAGAAAAATATTGTTCTTCTTGCAAACAGGACACTTTAGAGCTTAAAAGACAGGAAGACATTTAAATTCTTTTAAAAAAGAATTTCTCCTACATATAACTTGCTTTAACATGTTTAAAGAATGTGACTGACTATTTAGGACATTATATCCCAAACAGGCTATGGTGACCAATTTGAGTGATTGGTCCCAACCTGTTAAACCAGGTCTGAAGGACATGTAGGACAATATCATTTAATATACAAAGCGCCGGCAAGCACTGCGAGCTCTAACTCCAAAACAAAAACAAAATGCTCCCTTTGACCTATTGAATTTTCTGTCATCAGAATTGAACCCACAATTCCAAGTAAATTGCAAATGGCTTCTCATAAGATTCAGGAACAAAAATTATATTTTGAAAATAAATTGAGGATAAAAAGGCAGTTATCAAATCTGAAAGGGCCACTATCATAACTTCTCAGCTATTTTTGTAACCAAGAGCAGCATGATCTTAATGCTCTGATGAGAGTGAGATTTTTCAAAGTGAAGCTACAATTACATTACTTAAATTGCACTGAAACATGCATTGCTTCTAACAAATTCTAGATGTCACACCGGACAGTCAATCTCACTTTGCTTACTTTACAGATGCATCATATCAAGGACCAACCCAGGGGGCAACTTGGGCAAAATAGACATTTTTTGATTGGTAACTTTGCCGGAATTTACTCCGAAAGAGAAGTTGAAGTCGCCCTGTATTATGAGTTCACAATCTTGTAAATTAACCCCAAATTAAGGCAATGAAATGATAAAAACTTATTTTTAACACATTTTCACAGCCTCAGTTATCTTTTGTTATAATCAATTACTCAAAAAAGTCTTATCTTTAGGGGTTATAAATACGGGAGATGCAACCACATACTGTGCAACTGATGTTTATTTCTTATAGTGTTGATATTACAATTAGTTGTTAACTTGTAATTAGTTAATAACTCTGCCAAATTAATGCAAAAATAATTATGAAACCGTTTGTTACAGTTATTTAAAAAAAAAAAAGATCTTGTACATAACGGTTGTAATTGGGTCAAAGGGTCGGACTAATACATTACTGTCAACGCCGATGACGGGATCCCGTATTTTCCGCAAACCCCGCGGTCAAAAACAGATGTCTCCGGTAAAACCGCGTACCCCTGCGGTAGAGTTGTCCAGCAAAACAACACCACCATGGTCTTGATGATAAATTATAGGTGAATAAAAGTATTGGACTGAAGCGCAAGTTATCTACCTCCACTTTAAAATATCTGACAGCTACACGACACTACAGGTACATGTATATATCATTTTAATTACTGGAACTATCTAGAATAACATACGATATATATCTTTAAAATGTTACATTTTTAGAGTAAATTTAAAATTATTAATCATTGCTTTTTCATTTAGATACTTGACGATGTATTTTTACAATCCATTCAAACTGACATAGACTATTCAAAAATTGATAAGTATGCTTGGCAGCTGGATTATAATGTTTTTTAATTCTTATTATTCAATCTTATTAAATGTGAAGAAGTATTGAATATTCTCTATTTAATCTACGTAAACTGCATACCAAGTAAATTAAATTGATGAAATGCTTTTGTTAATAAATAACTAGTGTTGTTCTGTTATTCTAACCCGATATGCTTGTTATATCACTGCTCTCTTTAACTCCATTATTTCAGCTGTTATTCTTTACAAGAAATGGTATGAGGTTGTTAATTTACATCACAAAACAACATGGGAAATTGTACATGTTATTAAATGCATACATCTCGAATTACTTTTTAAAAAATCCAATGCAAACTGTGTTTGTACACTTTTTGTTTTATTTCATATTGTGTATATCAAGGAAGGAGTCTTCTCGTTATCAAACATACTTCTTATAATAATAAATTTTAAAAAATTGACACAGTAAAACAGATCATATAACCAAATGATTCTAACAGTTTAATTAAATTTGACCTTGTTTTCACATAATGGTCAGGTCAAGGTCACTACTTTTTCCCCCCTACTTAAAGGATGATAAAAATAAATTTAGTTCTTTTTAATTATGTAGACATCTGTTTAAGATATGAAGGTTCTATTCCTCAATGAAATGATAAAATATCAGAATGCCTATCAGCTTATACACTGTACTACTAAATGGGAATAAATTTGATATATTGCTTAACCCACATTTCCTCTAATTTTCTTAAATTTGGAAGAAATTTTGATACTTTTTTAATGCTTCCAATAATAAAATATTTCTGATATTTATGTATTATGAAGACTTAATATAAAGATATTGACAGAAATTGACAGAAAAGCTAATATATTGACCATTTTATAAGAGAGAAAAACTGATTTTAGTGATTTTTTTTTACACAAATCAATGTACAGAATGGGTGCTTTAAAAAGCTTATAAAAATGTAATTTGCTTGGCAAATCTTATTTTAAAAACAAATTCTGAAACCCAAGTATCATATCATAAGTTAACATTAGTTAAAAAATCCAACATTAATGTTATTGTTTTTAAAGTGCTAAAACAGACTCATTATTCTACAGCAATTCTGAATTGCGAAACGTGATATTTTTCTACATCAATATTCCGCCCAAAAATAAAGTATTTCTTAGATTCTAAATATTGATAACTATTTCTATGCAAAGTTGTATGATAGTAAGAAAGAAAAAAATATACTATTTTAATTTCCTTGATTTAAAGAACATTTATGTTTTAACTAGTCGATAACTAGTCGATAACCAGAAAAGACTCCTTCCTTAATTATGAAATTGTGTACGGCTTCGTCTAATCGTACAACACCGCCCATTACCTATCTTACAGAGGAGGCTTATTGATTATTATGAGCGTCGCCGATCTTGATTTCATCTTTATGTGAGAGAGGGAAAGTGGGTAATGCGCTTTAACCTCCTCCCCCCGCTTTCAATTTGCTTCAGACGCCACTGCATTCATTTGCAATATACTAATATTAAATATTTCTAAGTTTAGTATTCATAATAGACAGTATACATCGTGACTGAATCCAACATGCAGTTTCAGGTGGAGGGGGCGGTTACAAAAACGTTATTTGAAGCTGATACTACATTTATTTTGTACAAGTTCTGTGACCGTAGGTAAAAGCTCTCCGCGTAGCATGTGCGATTTAAAAATGGCTGCAGTGAGGAGAGCGATGAATTAACTGCTATGCAAAAGGATTAAATAACTGCGGGGAGAACGCGGTTAAATACAGGATCAGCGTTGTTGGTACTGTACCTCCAAAATATACAGAAATAGAGAGACTGAATTTATTGTCAATTAGCTAAAACAATTACAAAACATTTCATCTATAAAATGTATGAATACACCAAATAAATTAAATTTAATAAATTGGATAAGTTTTTATTAATTTTAAAAGTTGTTTTATTTTTGATTGACTGCTTCTAATTTAATTTAAATTATTAAAGAGACAGTACAGGTGCAAACACATATTTGAATAACTTCAGATTTACCCATTGTTTCGCTAGGAAATAAGAAATAACGTTGATTGTAACAGTCGAAATAGATGAAAATCCCTTTCACATACTTAATTAATGTAATTATGAGCTTCCGGAAATTTAAGAGTCGTACAAACCGGAATAATCTTATATCATTTATTTGTACCGTGTGGATTTTGATGGACAGTAATTGACACGTGCTGACAACTACAAGATATTTGCCCGACTCCGATCATTGTGGTATACGAGGTAAAAAGGACTCTCTAAACGGAACACATGATCACTTTTTCGATAATCTATTAATGGTTTTCCAATTTCGGTTCATTTTAAATGAACAGACATAAATGAGTCAAATAACCCCTCAAGGAGCCTCAGTTACAAAAATAAATTTAGCTTGTAGTCAACTCCTGTGATAAGCACGCAAAATACATGCTTACAAAATAATAATTGTGTTTATTTAAAAAACTTTGAACAACTATTACCTGGGAGAAGTAGAAAAGGCATATTTTTATCAACAAACATGTACAGGAGAATCTCTACGAGCCCTGCATGTGTTTTGTTCACAGTAAATACGCATGCGTAATAGTATAAAGGGCTGACCCTGTAACACGTTGCGATGTGTTTATGTGATAGGTTATACGTAATTATTAATTTTAATGAAATAATTAGATTTATTTAATGGAGAACTTTGTAATTTTCTGAAAGTTTATACATTCATGAGTAGTACAAAAATACCGATGACGATCAGAAAATTTTTTAAGTCGTTTTTTTTATAAGATGCAGCGTACTGTCTCTTAAAAGGTTAAATCTGTGTATATCATCATTAGCGTTATGCCGTTGTCAAGTAAGGTCTCCCTGATTTCTCAAACTTCTTCCTATTTTTGTGTTAGGGAGAAGTAGTCTCCCTAATATTTTGCTCTAGGTTGGTCCCTGCATATATTAATGTACCAAAGAACCTTATTTGTGTAATGATATTAACTAAAAATAGTTCGTTATTTTTCAATGTGAAAGTCAGTTCCAGTTGTTTGTACGTAGCATTTCATGATGTAAATAATAAGTTTGATAGGTCAGTCGACTAAGTGATAGCTAGTGAGAACACCCCCACAAATCATTCTTATCATCTCCTGTTTTCCTTTACCAGGCCTGTACTCTATGAATTGGTGTGTTGTATATATAACCATAGTTATATTTTTGATGTTTTCCCTTGACAAGTTGTATTTCAGTTTTTACAGAGTGTTAATTGCAATGGGATATATACCTTTTTTTAAAATCATTTATAAAATAAAATGCAACAAAATTTTCCCAGGGTGTTATGGAAACAAATCACAAAAGTTTCTCCACATCAAGTGAATACTTAAGTTCATATCTTATTAGACCATTAAAAATTTAGTAATATAACAATGGAATAGAAATGAAAGAACAAACCGTTGTTTCATACTTATGATTGATTAATTTCATTTTGATCACTACATATGTAGGGTGAGATTTTTCTTTTCTATGCTGCACTCGCCTCAACAGTTGCACCAAAAACATATCATATATAACCAAGGGTGTGTTCAATAGAACGAGTGCTCGCAAACGCTCACTAAAATTTGTGTTGCAGGTATAGGGAATTTTGGCGAGCATGTGCAACACCCGCTCTATTGAACACACCTTCGGAACGTATACATCCCTATTACTAGTTAACACATTTTCTTGATTTTCATATACAGGCTTAAAAAATTTCAGTACCGGTAATATTCGAGTGAATTAAAATGCTATAGGAGGCCCAAGGGCCACATCGCTCACCTGAGAATAAAGTCAATGAAAAGCTTTAACCGTCTTTAGAGTATCAAATACAAAATGTCTAGACAACTTCATAATTGGTTTTTGAAAAGATTTTTCCCTGTGTATTCCTGTTTAGAAATTCAACTCTCCTATAGTAGCCCAACACTAACTCCAGAGATTATAATTCATAAACTTGA
The DNA here is from genome assembly GCF_025612915.1 of Magallana angulata. NCBI lineage: Eukaryota > Metazoa > Mollusca > Bivalvia > Ostreida > Ostreidae > Magallana > Magallana angulata. The sequence goes on from NC_069118.1 coordinate 55,701,601, forward strand.
AACTACAATACCTGAGTGGTTGTGCTCAAGTTACAGCTTTTCAGGATTGGTTTTCGAAAATTAGATTTTCCTCCATGTATTCCTACATAAAAATTTGTACCCAAGCTGTTGCCCCACTGTATCCCTTTGCCCAATAATGCTTTGTGCCAAGTTTGGATGAAATTGACCAAGCAGTTTTAGAGAAGAAATTAAATTTACAACAACGACAATGACAGACAATGGCCAAATTTTGATCAGAAATAAAAACTAAATTGACAATTACTGGCAAACAACCAATTCTTGCCAAGAACCATTTCTCGCCAGTGTATTGTTACGTCATTCTATCAACACAATGACATAAAATCATGTACAAAATATGACATAACAATGCACTGGCTAGAAAAGGTACTTGGCATGAATATAAGGTTGCACGCCAGTAGAGATAAAACACTAGGTTTAAATTATCAACTTAATCAGATAATAGTTACATGTATTAATACCTACAGTTAACAAATTACAAACCTTTTCACCTCCAACTCAAAATGGCGACAATGCGCTTCAGCTTTGGTTTTTTCTCTTCCTGGTTAGGTTTCCTGTATAAAATCACGTGATTGAGTAGTTTCAATACAACACAAAACCAAACATTGCGGGCAAATCTACTATAGTAATTGTGCTGTTTTAATGTCTGACAAGTTGAAGAGCAGTCACATTAATCTTAATTATCCTATTAAATTACAAAGATGACTAGATGATTTTAGTTTCATGATATGCTAGCCAATAGTCATCATGGTCATAAAGCTAGATAATTTGAAAGGACAGCAACATTTTAACGATTCCCTCATAACTACTCATAAGCTGGTACATTTTAGGCAATTTCGCCGACTCTGTTATAGCATTAGATTAAAATAATTCTTCAATAATCAGTAATAACATACGTTTAACGAACTACGCACCTCATAAAGATCTACAACTCAAAATGGCGACAATATCCATGTTTGATCTTCCTAGTTCATGTTTACTCCTCTTCCTCAAGTTCCTGGTCGGCGGCCTATTAAAATCACGTGATTGATTTAAATAAAAGACAAAATCAAGTTCCGGATAATATGTTTTACGCACAGGGGCTTGGTTGTTGGATAGTGAATTTCCTAATTATTTGTTCCCCAAGAAAAAAATGATTAAAATTGGTAATCTTATGTGTATTTCTGTGTATTGCAATAAATAAATTCACTGAAATCCCCCGTTTCAGTCATGTTAAAAAAGTGTATTCAATGTACATTAAAAAAAGTAAAGGGACGACACTCGCCATCTTGGATTTATAGGGGGTCCTCGTTTCAAGCTATGTTTTAAACAAGTTCTTCCATTTCTCCAACGATTTCTGACGAGATCTAGGTTGGAAAATATTCAACTGACTTATTCCTATCGTCTGAATACATCTGTACGCTGCATAATAAACACATCGTTCCGAAATGTACTAGATACTTGCCAAACATATTGAAAGCAACGGAAGTTTACTTTTGAGTGACGTAAATTCTCCATATAATCACTAAGATGTTCCGAAAATGTATGATAAATCTAGAGAGAGCAAAAATTCCGCGAAAAGTTATCCTCTTGGTTTATCCAATGCTTTCGGATCTCCTCAGTGATTACATGGAGAGTTTGCATCAACTTCCGTTGCTTTCGATAAGTTTCGATAAGCTTCACTATCCAACAACCAAGCCCCTGTGGCTTAGTGGCTACTGTTAGTGGCTGCTAGCTTCAGCCTGGTTGCGTATGGCTGTGTTCGAAAGCCAAATTAGGAAACGGGGGATTTCAGTGAATTTATTTATTGCAATACACAGAAATACACATAAGATTACCAATTTTAATCATTTTTTTCTTGGGGAACAAATAATTAGGAAATTCACTATCCAACAACCAAGCCCCTGTGGCTTAGTGGCTACTGTGAGTGGCTGCTAGCTTCAGCCTGGTTGCGTATGGCTGTGTTCGAAAGCACATTGGTCGATGTCTGGTTAAAAAAAAGAGAAAGATATTAATTGCTACTCATAATTTTACTGCGTATGAAAAAGGATGGACAATACCTTGTAAACACATTAAATCATATGTGTGCGCGCTAAAATTTAACACATAGCATGTTATGCTGATTAAAAAAAGCAATTTTTGGAGGTTTCGCTTTCCGCCGCCATCTTTAAACTACCTGACCAGAGACAGACCAGAGACTCTCCTTTGGTTTGACCACGGTTTCATTTTAGTCGGACTAAAGTGGGTTCGATCTCATGTTAGTCGAACTAAGGTGACCGTGGTTTGTGATCGAACTCGCTCTTTATGTGTTGATAAAATGACGTCACAATGTACTGGCGAAAAATGGTACTCGGCGAGAACTGGCCCCGAGGTTATAAAACTTTTTTCATACTCGTACTCATACTCCGTACTCCGAGTATGTGAGTATGTGCTCCACTGAGTACGACTTTAAAAACCGAGGTTATAAAAGTTTTGGAGTATGCTCTCCGCTGAGTACTATTTGGAGTATGCTCCAAAAGCCGATCGATGAAAACGGTAATTCATGTAAATAGTCCTGGCATGTAGGCAAACTGTACATGTATTCAGATTAATTATTTATTAACAAAATGTAACACATTATTTACATGTACATATTACCTTCTCCATCTGCAAGCATGGAGATGTGTCTGCATCTATAACTTATGAATTTTTGAGCAACAGAGACGATAAATCCAGTGTAATTGGTAAAATTATCAACAAATTGTGTTTATGTCAAATCTCTCTCTCTCTCTCTCTCATGAGACTCAGATAGTGATTCATGCATGTGATGATTAAGTATAATTAAGTTGTAAGGAACGATATGAATATAAAAGAAAGAAGTAAGAATTTACACGGATATGAAGAGAGTATTTCAACATAGAATTTAGTTCGATATATCTTAAGTTTTCCTGGCTTTTATACGATTTTGATATTTTACATGCCAGGAAAAGGTCAGAAACGACGCCAATACAAAACTGGAAAGTCACTGCCCCCAAGTGGATATCTCTTAAGATATTTAATGAGCAGTTCCTGTATTAGGAAAAACAGGGAAGAGTTTAATTCAAAAATAGAAACATATACTTGGGAAAATCACAAAAATACTGAGAAATCCGTTTATTTTCACACTCATATAGTATACACTAAGGAAATTATATGCCATTGGGTATTCCAATTTAATTGCAACATACTTAGTACTATATTTGCCTTTTAAAATTCTTGTGAGAAAAAAACATCTAATATCTTGAAGGGGTGGGGTGGGGGTGGGTGTTGGAATTGCATCAATGAACATATGCCAAAAGCCAAGGACACACGTAAAGTTTCTCATTTTAATATTTTTTGGGAATATGCATGAGAGTTTAAGAAAATTCACTAATTGAAATATTTTTGAAATTTCCAATTTGAGGACCACGTTAAACCGAAACAACGTGTTCAAGGAAACTGTGTACTAAAGTTGATGTACCCCTTTTTGTGGGGTTTTATTGACAGTTCAAGTTTTTCTCACTTAGTCAAGGCTTGAAAATGTGTGTTTAGAATTTATATATACATACTGTGTCATTTTTAATCTTAAGTAACGTCCATTGATATTTTTGAGCAAGCCTTTTCCTATTCATCTTTAAAATTCGAAATACATGTGTTAATTTTGATGCATTTGACATAGATATTTGGTTACTTTAGATAAAAAAGGAATAGCTATATGAATTATCTAAATAGTTACTTGCTAATAAAATTAAACAATTTAAGAGATGAATATTCCCACAGCTAAGCTATATAGAGAAAAATCTCTCACATGAAAATGCGAAGAAGCTATTTTAAGTAGTACATGTATTTTCAATCGATTGCATAGAATAAGAAAAATCCCCTTCAAATCTCTCTTTCTCTCTCTCTCTCTCTCTCTCTCATAAATTCTAGCTATTATCATGCGGGTTATGATTAATTTAAGTGTTTTTTTTTCTTTACATAAACAAGCTTTTAATTAACTTTAAATTACCCGAATTCTCAAGCAGAATATATACGTCGATCATACTTAATGTTTTTCCATAACTGTGTATTTAAGAATAAAATCTGATGTCATAACACCAAATTTTATTTGTAGAAAGATACTAATATAATACTTAAGACCGGGACCCACCATCCTTATATTCGAGCGTTTATAATCAAATGTTAAACCAAACAATGCATTTCACCTTACGTATACTTAGACATGTCTATGCTCTCGATATTTTAATTCGAAATAAATAATAAAGATCGTAAGGTAGGTGATGTTCCATGGTAAAATTTCTTGAATATTTGGAAAATAAAAATCAATTACTGGTAGATGGTTCGGAATGGATACTCTACCTTCCCGCAGTAAAATTAAAAAGAAGTTGCGGTCTATATTAGACAAAGAACACATCTAGATCTCTGCAGCTACGTGTAGTATATGGTCACCTAGGAAGCCAAATATGTACTTCATAATTTTATAAATATTGCCAATACAAAACTTAAAAATTCGAAATAATATCTTAATGTTTACATCTAACGCCCTTTAACCTGCGTTTTAATTACTTACTGCTGATTCTTGATTACTTCCTATATTTCCAAGTAAGATTGCTTTTTGTTAATTCTCAAAATAGGTTTTTATTATCGATATTTCGAGATAAAAAGAAATGAACCTTGTTCAAAATTATTCTAAATTTCACAGCGTTTTTGACACTACAGAGGAAAGGCGATTTATAAGCCAATATTTTCCACATGCAGACAGTAGCTGTTTTATGAAAATTAAAAAAAACCAAACAACAATCGTATAGATAAACCACAGGAAGTAGGATTCGCCCCCCCCCCCCCCACTCACACACACCAACACCAACTCCTCTTAAAAATATTTAGTTCCAGGGGTAGATCCAGGCCCCGAGGTTATAAAACTTTTTTGAGTACGATCTCGTACTCCAAATCGTACTCCGTGCTCCAAATCGTACTCCTACTCAAGATATCGAGGTTATAAAACTTTTTCATACTCCTACTCGTACTCCGGCTGAGTACAAAAATGCGATTTTCTGAGTAAGCTTTGAAGCTTTCTCAAAGTCGTACTCAAGACATTTAATCTAGATAAAATGCAGTGCAAACATATAATATTGTTCATACTGTAACATTGCGGTATTATACGCTCTAATTTAATCATATTTACATGTATATGAATTAAAATGGAAAGTTTTTACCATTTTATTAATGACATATCTAGATATAAAGGAGGTGAATTTAAGAGTAAGGGCGAACTGCAACCAAGATTATCAAAATAACCTTTAGATAGTTTGCTTCATTAATTAATGTACATATACATGTATAACTACGTACAAAATACTACCGTTGAATAGCTCGACTTTTTAAGAATTCTGTTTTTTCTCAAATACGACCCATACACCCCATCATTTAAAACAAAGAAATCAATGTACATGTATCGTTATTAATCAATTTCAATCAGATGTACTTGCTGGGTCCATTTTTTGATTATAGTGAAAATGTAGGTTAGTTCTAAACATTACAAAGGATGGGGGATGCATAAAAGTCTAACGCTTTCTATTACTTACTTATTAATCAATTATCATTTATGTTGCATGCCACAAAACTTGGAAAGGGAAATATTTTATAGAATAAGCGGTAAATCAGTGGCGGAGTAAAGGAGGTCGCACCCGGCGTCCCCCCCCCCAGCCCTACAAAAATTGTCCAAATAAAGTTAAATTATACTCCTTCTGGCAAAGAAAATGTACAACTTGCGAGTCTTAATTATCTTTTTTTTTTTTAACTTGGGGGATTTCTCTACATTAGACTGTTTCAATGGTGCAATATGAAGAAAACGCGTGTGTTCAATGGTGTAACTAAAAAAACCCAGGAAAAAACATTTTTGTTACGCTGTCCTTGGGTTCAAATATGACCAGTCACCCATATACCCACCTTTAAGTAATTGGTTATACTAACTAGTGTTTTAACGACTCTTCCATTGTTATTATAATATAAGCTGGTATATGTAGTTACATGTATCTTTTATTAAAACTTCATTAATTTACATTGTCCCATTGAACTTGGTTTTTAAACTGATTAATTTACAGTCATTCGAAAGAAAAAAATAAAAGGATATGTTTCTTGGATTTCTACAAGACAGAGGAATTTGATGACTGTAGGACTTAAATCTACAAACCTTTAAAAATTGTAAATAATTTTATTACTTTAAGTATACCGGTAATCACGAGAAGAAATATCTCAAACGTCTATTTAAAGACTTCCTTTTTACCCTACAAAATCTCTAGAATCCTGGAGCTTCCGGGGCCGGCTTTGCCCCCTGGGTCACCAACAGGACTTTGCCCTGGGCCATCTGGAGGCCACAAAGCGGCCTCTCCAGACTCCCTGTCTTATACTGACGTCCCCTCTAACTTCACATTCTGGATCTACCCTTGGAACTAAATATTTTTAAGAGGAGTTGGTGTTGGTGTGTGTGAGTGGGGGGAGGGGGGGGGGGGCGGCGAATCCTACTTCCTATGGTTTATCTATACGATTGTTGTTGTGTTTTTTTTATTTTAATAAAACAGTTACTGTCTGCATGTGGAAAATATTGGCTTATAAATCGCCTTTCCTCTGTAGTGTCAAAAACGCTGTGAAATTTAGAGTAATTTTGAACAAGGTTCATTTCTTTTTATCTCGAAATATCGATAATAAAAACCTATTTTGAAAGTTAACAAAAGGCAATCTTACTTGGAAAAGTAGAAAGTAATCAAGAATCAGCAGTAAGCAATAAAAACGCATTTTAAAGGGCGTTAGATGTAAACATCAAGATAATATTTCGAATTTTTAAGTTTTGTATTGGCAATATTTTTAAAATTATGAAGTACATATTTGGCTTCCTAGGTGACCATATACTACACGTAGCTGCAGAGATCTAGATGTGTTCTTTGTCTAATATAGACCGCAACTTCTTTTTAATTTTACTGCGGGAAGGTAGAGTATCCATTCCGAACCATCTACCAGTAATTGATTTTTATTTTCCAAATATTCAAGAAATTTTACCATGGAACATCACCTACCTTACGATCTTTATTATTTATTTCGAATTAAAACATCGAGAGCATAGACATGTCTAAGTATACGTAAGGTGAAATGCATTGTTTGGTTTAACATTTGATTATAAACGCTCGAATATAAGGATGGTGGGTCCCGGTGACCCCATAGTCTTAAGTATTATATTAGTATCTTTCTACAAATAAAATTTGGTGTTATGACATCAAATTTTATTCTTAAATACACAGTTATGGAAAAACTTTAAGTATGATCGACGTATATATATATTCTGCTTGAGAATTCGGGTAATTTAAAGTTAATTAAAAGCTTGTTTATGTAAAAAAAAAAAAAAAAAAAAAAAAGATAACACTTAAATTAATCATAACCCGCATGATAAAAGCTAGAATTTATGAGAGAGAGAGAGAGAGAGAGAGAGAGAGAGAGAGAGAGAGAGAGATTTGAAGGGGATTATTGTTATTCTATGCAATCGATTGAAAACACATGTACTACTTAAAATAGCTTCTTCGCATTTTCATGTGAGAGATTTTTCTCTATATAGCTTAGCTGTGGGAATATTCATCTCTTAAATTGTTTAATTTTATTAGCAAGTAACTATTTAGATAATTCATATAGCTATTCCTTTTTTATCTAAAGTAACCAAATATCTATGTCAAATGCATCAAAATTAACACATGTATTTCGAATTTTAAAGATGAATAGGAAAAGGCTTGCTCAAAAATATCAATGGACGTTACTTAAGATTAAAAATGACACAGTATGTATATATAAATTCTAAACACACATTTTCAAGCCTTGACTTAGTGAGAAAAACTTGAACCATAAATAAAACCCCACAAAAAGGGGTACAGCAACGTTAGTACACAATTTCCTTGAACACGTTGTTTCGGTTTAACGTGGTCCTCAAATTGGAAATTTCAAAAATATTTCAATTAGTGAATTTTCTTAAACTCTCGTGCACATATACACATAAAAATATTAAAATGAGAAACTTTACGTGTGTCCTTGGCCTTTGGCATATGTTCATTGATGCAATTCCAACACCCACCCCCACCCCACCCCACCCCACCCCTTCAAGATATTAGATGTTTTTTTCTCACAAGAATTTTAAAAGGCAAATATAGTACTAAGTATGTTGCAATTAAATTGGAATACCCATATAATTTCCTTAGTGTATACTACTAGAGTAAAAAATAAACGGATTTCTCAGTATTTTTGTGATTTTCCCAAGTATACGTTTCTATTTTTGAATTAAACTCTTCCCTGTTTTCCCTAATACAGGAACTGCTTACTAAATATCTTAAGAGATATCCACTTGGGGGCAGTGACTTTCCAGTTTTATATTGGCGTCGTTTCTGACCTTTTCCTAGCATGTAAAATATCAAAATCGTATAAAAGCCAGGAAAACTTAAGATATATCGAACTAAATTCTATGTTGAAATACTCTCTTCATATCCGTGTAAATTCTCTCTTCTTTCTTTTATATTCATATCGTTCCTTACAACATAATTATATTTAATCATCACATGCATGAATCACGATCTGAGTCTCATGAGAGAGAGAGAGAGAGAGAGAGAGAGAGAGAGAGAGAGAGAGAGAGAGATATTTGACATAAACACAATTTGTTGATAATTTTACCAATTACACTGGATTTATCGTCTCTGTTGCTCAAAAATTCATAAGTTATAGATGCAGACACATCTCCATGCTTGCAGATGGAGAAGGTAATATGTACATGTAAATAATGTGTTACATTTTGTTAATAAATAATTAATCTGAATACATGTACAGTTTGCCTACATGCCAGGACTATTTACATGAATTACCGTTCTCTGTCTTTCTTCAGAGACGTAAAAATTCATCGATCGGCTTTTGGAGCATACTCCAAATAGTACTCAGCGGAGAACGTACTCCAACACTTTTATAACCTCGGTTTTTAAAGTCGTACTCAGTGGAGCACATACTCGGAGTACGGAGTATGAGTATGAGTACGAGTATGAAAAAAGTTTTATAACCTCGGGGCCAGAATGTGAAGTTAGAGGGGACGTCAGTATAAGACAGGGAGTCTGGAGAAGCCGCTTTGTGGCCTCCAGATGGTCCAGGGCAAAGTCCTGTTGGTGACCCAGGGGGCAAAGCCGGCCCCGGAAGCTCCAGGATTTTAGAGATTTTGTAGGGTAAAAAGGAAGTCTTTAAATAGACGTTTGAGCTATTTCTTCTCGTGATTACCGGTATACTTAAAGTAATAAAATTATTTACAATTTTTAAAGGTTTGTAGATTTAAGACCTACAGTCATCAAATTCCTCTGTCTTGTAGAAATCCAAGAAACATATCCTTTTATTTTTTTTCTTTCGAATGACTGTAAATTAATCAGTTTTAAAAACCAAGTTCAATGGGACAATGTAAATTAATGAAGTTTTAATAAAAGATAACTATATATACCAGCTTATATTATAATAACAATGGAAGAGTCGTTAAAACACTAGTTAGTATAACCAATTACTTAAAGGTGGGTATATGGGTGACTGGTCATATTTGAACCCAAGGACAACGTAACCAAAATGTTTTTTCCTGGGGTTTTTTAGTTACACCATTGAACACACGCGTTTTCTTCATATTGCACCATTGAAACAGTCTAATGTAGAGAAATCCCCCAAGTTAAAAAAAAAGATAATTAAGACTCGCAAGTTGTACATTTTCTTTGCCAGAAGGAGTATGATTTAACTTTATTTGGACAATTTTTGTAGGGCTGGGGGGGGGGGCGCCGGGTGCGACCTCCTTTACTCCGCCACTGATTTACCGCTTATTCTATAAAATGTTTCCCTTTCCAAGTTTTGTGGCATGCAACATAAATGATATTTGATTAATAAGTAAGTAATAGAAAGCGTTAGACTTTTATGCATCCCCCATCCTTTGTAATGTTTAGAACTAACCTACATTTTCACTATAATCAAAAAATGGACCCAGCAAGTACATCTGATTGAAATTGATTAATAACGATACATGTACATTGATTTCTTTGTTTTAAACGATGGGGTGTATGGGTCGTATTTGACAAAAAACAGAATTCTTAAAAAGTCGAGCTATTCAACGGTAGTATTTTGTACGTAGTTATACATGTATATGTACATTAATTAATGAAGCAAACTATCTAAAAGTAATTTTGATAATCTTGGTTGCAGTTCGCCCTTACTCTTAAATTCACCTCCTTTATATCTAGATATGTCATTAATAAAATGGTAAAAACTTTCCATTTTAATTCATATGCATGTAAATATGATTAAATTAGAGCGTATAATACAGCAATGTTACAATATGAACAATATTATATGTTTGCACTGCATTTTATCTAGATTAAATGTCTTGAGTACGACTTTGAGAAAGCTTCAAAGCTTACTCAGAAAATCGCATTTTTGTACTCAGCCGGATTACGAGTAGGAGTATGAAAAAGTTTTATAACCTCGATATCTTGAGTAGGAGTACAATTTGGAGCACGGAGTACGATTTGGAGTACGAGATCGTACTCAAGAAAGTTTTATAACCTCGGGGCCAGGTCGCACGCCAGTATGAAGAAAATTAGACATAACGTTACTGGCACTGTACCAATTATCAGCTAAACTTTCACCCTTTTTTTGTATTTCCTTGTTTCTTGATATATTTAGATAACACTTGACATAGTTTAAATAGTGATTTCCATTTTTTATCCATCTTGTTTTTGTGCTTTTTAGCACGCCCGAATTAGCCA